>NW_010967966.1:584638-608743 GCF_000463585.1 Tarenaya hassleriana | reverse complement strand
TATATATATATATATATATATATATATATATTATCTGAAACATAAACACACACACATATGTTAGGAATAAGAAATATGAAACTTGGTGTCCAATGCGTTGAATCTAATAGGACCTATGCAGTTAACCGTGTTTAGGGGAGAATATTACTAATGCGAAACGACCTTAATTATATATAGACTTTATACATTTTTTTTAAAGGAAATGCCGATCATATGAGATTTGGTGTTTTCAGTAAGAATTGTATTTATGTTGTGGTCAACGTATACAATCTAGACGTGTGTATATATATATCACATATACGTCGTGTGCATCAACAAAATCAGAGGCTTCTCTTACACCATAAACAACACAAGGGCATTTTTATTATCACATGCATGTCGTAAATAATACAATATGATCTCAAACGCAAACGTGGATTTTGGCCCTTCAATCTTAAACGCAAACGCAATCAAGAGTTTGCAGAGCAAGTATATTGGTTTTTAAGTTTGGAGAGAATGGTGTTGAGGGTCGGGTCCTCCGGGGCTTAACCGGTCGGGAGACTTGTTCTTCGCCATGCCACCAACCTCATCAGCCGGTGCCTTAATCTGCCTCATGGAAACTGTTGGATCTCTCAGAATTCTCCTCCCTCTCACTGACCGTTCAAGGCCGTGGCTTTCGTCGACAGTAATAATGACGAGCAGAAGAATTATCATCAAGAAACGGAACTTTGCCATTTCAATATCACCTTACTCAATGAGTGTGAGAGAGAGAGAGAGAGAGAGAGTGAATATTGTTTGAGCTTCATGTGAAGCTATATATAGAGTTTTGTTAGGGATCTCTCGATCGACCTTTTTCGCCGTGGGTGTTGTTTGAGCTCAGTGCTCGTGTGAGCTGTCCATTGTCATCGACGGTTTTTCTTGTTCGGCCACTTTTTGTTTTGGGGCCAAGTAGGCTATGTATAGACTGCACTTTATTAATGAATTGGCGAGTATGGTATGGAACATTATAATATGATAATTGATATAGATCGTAGTAAATACAACTCAAGGATAAGCATGAGAAGCCCACCATCCATGCATGTATGTATAGTGATGATGATGTATATTATGTGATATATATTATAGTGGTGACCACAAACATGATCTCCCGTACTTATAGCATGGCTTGCAGTCGCATTCAACACTTGAATCAGCTTCATTCTCAAAGTCAAAGTTCATCTGTACATATGACGTTGACTTTGAGTGACCAATAACGAGATACGGACGTTGAATCCTAATGGACATTTTTCTTTTCCTCGACGTTTTTGCACCTGTTTCAACTCAACCTACGACATTATTTTCATCAAACCAAACGGGCTAGTTCGACTGGTAACTGGTGGGCACGAAGTGTCTTCTATCCCAGGATCGAATCCCAACTGGAAAGGGACTCTTTCTTCGGAATAAACACCTGGTCAAATTCCGGGCCCGGAGAGATGTAAGGCTACATTGAACTTCCTGTTTAACAAAAATATATATATCTATTTTCATCAGCTACATCATACATTTGTAACCTTTCATATATATATATATACATATATCATACCGAAATCTTATCCGTGTATAACAGTGGGAGAGTGGTCTCTCCACACTATTTAAGAGACGGCTTCAAATCTAAATAAAAATGCACATAAATCAAACCCTAATATTTAATTCCGAGGTTCACACCAAAAATATAATAAACAAATAAAGCAAAAGTAACAACCCTTTTTTGGTATTGGCGGTAACATTTTTAACTAGTCCGTCACAATCCGATGACACGGATGCCTGTATGACTTCGAGATTTTACTCTCTTTTTTTTCTACCGTCAATTCCCATTTTATGACAACGACAACTGATCAACCGCATCTTTTGTGTGTATGCATCTGCAACTATGTGTATATATATACACATATAATAAATACAAATATACGAGGTAACGAACGAGGAATCCGATTCAGAGAAATCCAATAAGAAGGAAAGGGAAAGGACTAAACTAAGAAACAAAGGCATAATGCAAGTAAAGAGCACTATGGCCGAAATGGATTGGGTAGTCGGAGAGGGAGACGGACACTTCAACATGTTAGTCCACCAAACCCAAACCTTACAGAGATCTAAATGTTTGCACCGACTCGAAAAAACACTAGAGATGTCTGGTTAATCTTCAAAATCTAAACGGTATATACGTTTGAATATATTATTACCGTAATCCGAGATTACAATCATGAATATCCATAACTCCGAATTTTGTCAAGAATAGAGTTGGAGTTTGGAGATATTATATATTTTATTCACTTCCGTCAAAGTAAAAACTGTGTACAGTATTGATTGTTGAAGAGGGTTCCACTAGTGAGAGATAAGTGATCTCATTAAGGATAAACTCCAAACCAATCACCTCCTCGGTGGTAGTTAAAAAGCTTCATGAGTTTACTTCTTTCATCCCAATCCATTTCTCGTCACACTACATGTCAGTCATATCTGATTTATGCTTTTGTCTATCACCTCAGACTTTTTCACACATTTCAGTGGGCATACGCATACATCAATCAATCTACTAGATGAAAAACTAAATACGTATAATAATCTACAGGTAAATATGCTTGGTCTGCCGATCACCTACACGTGTGGGGTATTATTTCTCTCTTTTTTTTTGTCACCACACGTGTTGTATTCATACGTATTTGTTTTTTTTAATGAACCCGAATTTGTTTAAAAAAACTGCAAACCCGAGCAGCGCTTATTCCTTTCAAGTTCTTTTGAATTGGATAGAGTTCGACAAGGAAGCGTTTTTTTCTTTAATAATAGTGCTCGTTCATCTCACCAGATTTATGTACGTCCCAAAGTTTGACCTTTTCATCAACCGGTGAACACAGATAGAAATTCTACATGCGTACCTCTGGATATTGTGGTGTCAACGTTCCTAATCGACGATGGTTTCGCAACTTCAAGGCGGACCAACTCCACTCTGTGAAGGAAACTTCCACTTAGATTAATAGGAAAAACCACAAAAATTACGAATCGCATTGCAATAAAAAGAAAATATTTCAAAGCTCAGACAATCAGTATTAAGGAGAAGAAGAGTACCTTCTTAAGTAACCATTGTTTGTGAAAACTGCATAGGAAGTTCCTTGGAAGTCAATCTGGCAGCAAATTTCTGAACCACGCGGATGTTTCTGATTATTAAGGGAAAACGCAAAAAGCAGCATTATTTTTATGACAGCAACAATGACATTTAGCTATATCGTGAAGGCAAGGATATCTTCTGTTCATATAGTGGATGGTTGAGCATCAGCAGGTTATTGTTGTTCACTACAGCGCGAACAAGTAGCTCTTTGGCTTCCTCCTGTTTCTTCCTGAGAATGTTGCAAATCTGCATATGTATATATATACATGCAAAGAAATCATGGTTATGCCCCCGTGAGTTGATGTACACCCGAAGACCTTTTCTATATGTGATTCTTATTATTATTACATTCTCAAGCTCTTTTGCATATGCTTCAGCCTTTGCCACATTATCATCGTTCTCTGTTACAGGGATCTCTAGTTCTGCCAGGTTTATCTGCTGACGAGCTTCCAGCCCACGCTCCGGACTATTGTTGCAAGTAAGGTTCTTTGTTCTGCTCTCCGTTTTGTTATCTTGGCTACAAAACTGGTAAAACAATTTGTGATAACTGAAAGGTTAAGAGGGTTTTGACCTACATCTTCACACATACATATAGCGTTTTTGTAATCGCAGAAAAAATCTTACCTTTCCCTCATCACCTCTATGCAATAACTTATCAGGATTCCTGTGAAGTTTTGGCTCTTATTTTATCCCCATTGACACAGAACAAATCAGGCAAATATATCAAGATTGAGAAAGCACAACTGGACCTGCTTTCGCCGGGGGACGCAGAGACGCGTTTGAATGGCTTCAATGGCGATACACCTACATTTGGGTCCTGGGAAATGAAAAAAACTTTGGGTTAATTTTAAAGATTGATACATAGTTTCACCTAGAGCAGTATGTGGAAACACTAAGATCAATATGTAAGAAAGGTTTCTAGATGACAAGACCTCATCAAGAGCTTTCCTCTTCAATGAAAAGAGCTGCAGCACTGGTGTTTTGTCTCTGGCAAACGAGTGATGAATCTCAGAGCTCTTCTTCCTAGGAGCATGTATCATATTTTGCTCCTTATTTATTGAAGAGTTAACTTGCTGGTGCAATGTGGTGTCCGATTGATCTTTAGTTGCTCCAACATTCCTATAATAGGAGAAATTTCAGCGATTAAATTGACCTTATCATAATGTCATGTATCAGATATCGTTTTGTGTTTTCCTACCTCAGGGTTTTCACCCCGGTAACATTTGACGCAATCTTTCCAACCTTAAGCCTTTCAAGAGATGAGACCTCGGGCTTATGCAAACATGTTCTAGAATTCAAAAGTTTACTCGTCTTTTCAGTTGGGCTAGAGGCGTCAACTTGGGAGCTGTGCAAAATCCAAAGCGTTTTCAGGGCTAAACCATTGAAAACAAGAGACACATTATGGTAATTGTTTCTAGTTCCCATGTATCTGCCTCAGCTAAATCATTGAAAACGAGAGAAGCATTTAATGATGCAAAACAAAAGGATCTTCTATCCCAAATCAAGGGGGGAAAAGCAACTGGAATAACAATTTTCTGTCGGGTCAATGCCCATGGTGTAACCCACCATAGCCATAGAAAAAAAAATGTTTATCAGAGTCAAGAGCAATGCCAAATATAGAAGAAGATCAATAGATCCGAGTTAGTTTGTCTCACCATGAATCTTTATCACCCATCTGCATGATGGGCCTCTCTTTAGTCGTACTTTTATCTTGCAGCTTCGAAAAATCGTCTAGTTTAGTTTCATTGCCCACAGTCACAGTATCGGGATTTAAATGGTCCCTGCGGATTTTCGTCCCGTGAGAACTGCTGATAAAATAATCATGTTGTTCCCAGGCTTAAATATTGTTTTACAGAAATATATAAGAGAAGTTTATGCAGCAAGTATATAAGTTCACCAAGTACCTCTTAGCACTGTCATTCGACACATTCCTTCCAGAATCTGTGTTGGCATGATCAGCTTTCGGTGATACATTGCTGAGTGTTTTAGAATATTTGAATTCAGTTTGGGCATTTTTAGCACTGCATTAACACATTGAAGACGAGTGAATAGTGAAAAGATCACAATATCATCAATGTACTGAAGGATTTATGGTTTACCTTCTCGATGTTGGAAATTCCAACCGATGTGGGGAAGTTTTAAGGACCTGAGATTCAGGTTGATCAGGTCTCTTAAAAACTCTGGAGCGAATGAGTCCTCCTGCCTTCTCTGTGGTCTTTGAATCATCGAGTTTCAGCATCCTGAGGTAAGTAAGTTCACAAAACTGAGCAGTTACATGAGTCCTTCACTATTGAAGGTTAGTACCAGAAAAATTATAGAGATGAAAGCCAAACCAAATATGCTGCATAAACATCGCCAACAAGCGACATTTGTAAGATTGAAGAGTCCAGCTACCAATTATCTAAATGATTTAAACTTGTGATAATCATTTTCCTTCAGGAGTATGTTGATTTAGATAAGCTCTTCACTCCTTTTTCTTTTTGAATCAATGACACTTATCACTCTTGATGACAATAACACAACACTTAGGGAATAAACCAAAGAGTTTCGGTTTTCCTGACCTGCGGGATGGAGCCATGAGAAGCTTTATGCATGGATCTTGCATCTGGACATTTTGTCTGACACAGGTTTCTGGTGGTAATTTTCCTGAGAGA
Organism: Tarenaya hassleriana; assembly: GCF_000463585.1. Lineage (NCBI taxonomy): Eukaryota > Viridiplantae > Streptophyta > Magnoliopsida > Brassicales > Cleomaceae > Tarenaya > Tarenaya hassleriana. Next base: position 602,971 of record NW_010967966.1, on the reverse strand, counting down.
GCTGTTAGAGAACATCCTTTATCTGGATCAATTAGTATTGTTCTACTCTGATCCATAATCTTCACCACAGTATCTGTACCCATTTCGTTCTGTTCGTGGCCAATTATGTCTTGTTCAGCAGTACATAACTGAGATGAAATTGGTTCTATCCCCTCGTGACTGGATGCCAAGGTGCAATTAGTACTATCATGTGCATTCTGATCTGGACTTCCAGCAGAGTCTTCTTTTGCGTCAGACCTGCAGAATTCATGGACATCTGGACCAGTTTCTCCCGCTACGGCAGTCAGTGCAGCCTCAAAAGTATGTGATGGCAATGGTGCCATGGTCTCATGCAAAGGGCGTTGTTCATCTATTTCTTCAATCATGGGGCATGACGTCTTATCTGGGGAAGTGCATAACGATTGAAGTTCTAGACAGATTCTATCAGTTTTGGAGTTGCTTGTCTCTGGAGATTGTGGCGATCCCACCATAGAACTTTCCATGCTCTCTAGTGCAGCTTGTTTTGTGCTTACCACAGTATCTGAAGTTTTTGAACTATGTTTCTCTTTCTTCTCTGAAGCAGTTGCTCTGACATCTAAACTCCCCACCGAGGTAGTTTGTCCATTTGTCAGTAAGTCGGAATCAAACTCCAAAGCGTCAAAATCATCCATTTTCCTTTCAGTAGGAACTTCGTTACGGTCCATAGTCTTGGTTGAGGTGTCACTCCCCTTCTTTCGTAAACTTGAATCAATATCAAAGTCATCTAGTCTGCTTCAGAAGAAAAAATGCTGCCAAAGTCATTCCAGAATTGGCATAGGCAAGGTTTTTCAACAGAAAATAATATTATGAATTCATACTCATTAAAATCAAAGGAGAAGGAAAACAGATCCTTTTTCTGTTTGGAATTTCCGCTGGGTTTATCATCAGAAGTTTCTTTTGTTTTCTCAGTTTTCTTGGATGGGCTCGAGAAATCAAAGTCTGGCATATCCACTTTGAATGATGATAACTTTCCAAAATCACCATCCAGACTGAAACCCATATCCCTGAACCCAGAGAAAGAAACAGAACTAGGTTAGAGAAGATGTCCCATTGTCAAGCAACGTCATCTTAATGATGCAATCTATCAGATTGGAAAATATAGGCCATGATTGAACAAAAATTCTTCACCATGACTCTCACGGGAAAACATGCATATAAGGACCATAAAGTACATGTAGCACTCACAACTTCTCAAAGTTGAAATTCTTTTTGTTATTGGCAGGAAGATCAAAGTTAAAATCCATGGGGTCATCTTCTGTTATTGACATGGTCTTCCAGGAACTGAGGAATTCCTTTCCCATGTCCTTGTCTACAGGTAATCCATTGATATTAGAAAGTTAGAGAGACATTGAAAGTTGGTTATAGTACTGCAAATAATATCTAGTGATTTGGATCTATGCGAAGAGAAACTCATAGCAGTCAAACAAGATCTGTTTCCAGGAAAATCTGAGGTATAGCATAATTAGGAGATAAACATGGTTTTGAGAAGTGATATCATTAACTATGACTTCCAAATTACGAAAGACACCACATGACTATCAAGAAGGCCTTCTTGCTGATTTATTATCTTTATAAAATTCTGAAAACATCCAATAAACTGGTTTGCCTCAAGCAACACCTTCACATTGTTGATTATGATTACCACATAAGTGAATTCTACTTGTAATACTTTTTCAGGTTCTTTAAAGTCTTCTGATCTAAAACAGAACCAAAACACTTGAGCGTTGAAATGCTTAAATTGAAAATGTGTGTGTAATTTAGAGTACCTAGCAATGGATTTTTGTCCTGTGTGCCAGCAGAACTTCCTTTGGCTGGTGCAGTCATTGCCAACGTTGGTGAATATGTACCTTGGAAACTGCAAATACAGAAGTAACCAGGAAAATTTTCTAGCAGATAATCATGAGGACGGCTCAATGACATGCTGAACGCAAAGCAGCCAACAAAAATTTCAAGTTGAAACACAAGCCAAACCGGAATATAAGGCGACCACTGAGTCCATATCACTTCACAAAGGACAAATCCTAAGTTCCACTGCCATTCTCAGAGATCAAAACTTGTAGGATTAATTGCTTAAATAAACAGAGCTGTAGAAGACAAACGCAAGAATTTTGAGTATAGAGAATCCAGTAACTTTCCGGAAACTAGTGAAACAATGTGACACCTGAACACTAAGTTAAATACAGAAGAGACGGGAAAAGAAGAGCTAAATTCTGAAACACCAGTACATTTGAAACAACAAAAATTATTGTACACTTAGACAAGCAGAAGCTGTGGGAAGTCGGAATTGAGGAAGACATAGCCACATGGAATAAAATGTACGAAACTATCCCCTAAGACAAAATCAAACTTAACCTAACGTCGGTTGCACGGATTTTTCTCAACTTGATCGGTGATGAAACAGAGATCAAACGTAACTCCGACATAGAATCGCTTCCTCGACGATGTTATTGTTGATCGAATGTGATCAACGATCGTTGAACCTAATCAACGAATTGAACAGATCGCAGCCAGAACAGCAGTGGCGAAAGAGGAGAAAAGCTTACCGGAAAATTTGCTTCTCGATGGATAACGTTGATCGGCACTGAAGTCGATCGGACGGGAACAAGACGACGGCTCCGGCGAGAAAATCGCCGACGGCGCTCTGGAGGAGGATTTGAATTCGCTGGGCTGGGTAACGATTTGCTAATGGGCCTTACTGGATCTTTATATGTTTTAGATATTTCGGCCTCTTATAAAAATTTGGGCTGTATATAAATACATACAGCCACGTCAACGCTTTACTCTTTATCTTTTTTATATATTTAGTTCTTTTCTTTCAAAAACATAATATTATATTTTTATGAGACGACCGCCATTTTCGGAAAATATAGTTAGCTTAATACTGAAATTATAGTTAGCTTAATACTGAAAATATAGTTAGCATGAAATTTTAATTAATTTTTTGTATTTTTATGTTTTAATAAATTTTTATTAGTTAATTTTCGTATCTAAAATAATTAGCTTAATACTGAAAATATAGTTAACATGAGATTTCGAATCTAAAATATCGGTGGCGTCTGTAGGCACCACCATCTGAATCTCCTTCATCTCGCTTCCCTCCAGCACCGGAGCCAGTCATTATTTCCTAACGCAAAACCTTCTGAATCTTTAAGAAGGTCCACGTGGAAAATAGTATTTTTTATACGAATTTTGACGAAAAATCTAAATTGCAAAAAGATTATTTTGATTCGGGAAAATTAAACCGAAAAAAAAAATAAAACAAGAAGAAAATGTACTGTGTTGCTCCTGCAATTTCCTGTCTTCGCACCAACGAACGGGGCAACAAGCTCTCGCCTTTCCTCCTCCGCCGCCGAAGCAGCCTCCACCACCGTCTGCCCCGCCGTGGTCTGCGCCTTCATCGCCGGGATTCTCAAGTTAGAGCCATGAGAACCGTCATCCAGAGAGTCTCTTCCGCAACTGTCGCGGTATCTCTCTCTCTCCCCTCTGTCTCTCCCTCTAACAATGTCATATGGCATTTCACTTGACCGGGGCTTGTGAACCGAAATGTTTCAGGTGGATGGTCGCATCGTGTCGGAGATTGGACCAGGCCTCTTGGTTCTCGTCGGAATCCACGAATCGGACACCGATTCTGATGCCGAGTACATGTATGCGATAAGAAAGTTGATTTTTTTTCCTTTCCTAATCGTATGATAAATATGCAGATTCTGAAATTAGTGTTGCTTTCTGGAGTTTTTGGCTTGTAGATGCCGGAAAGTTTTGAACATGAGATTGTTCCCTAATGAGAGTAGTGGCAGAGGATGGGACCAGAATGTAAATCTTCTCTCCGAACATTTTTTTTTTATCAAATGATTTCATTTTTCATATGCTTGAGAGTTGACATCATAGGATTGGATGTTTTGACGCGATCTTGCAGGTAATGCAGAGAAATTATGGAGTTCTTCTAGGTATTCTTTATCCCTATCTTCTGCTTTTGTGTTTCTGCTAATTTTTTGCCTTCTGGTGCAAAGTTTGATTCTTTACGAGAAGGGTTTGAAAAGATAAATCTGCTTAGACTTTGTGTCAAATTTTCACATTCCCGCAATTACTTCACAGTAGATTGCTCAAACTATATATGTCAAATGGGCTCTTGTAAAATCTTTCTTGTACCTTCTGGCTGAACCAATAGCTTTATCTCTCTTGACAATTTTTTTTGTTCCATGGAAGTCTGTTGAATATCGAGGCATTGTTTATGCTGTCTTGTTTCTCTGATGCTGATCCTGTGGTACAGTTAGCCAGTTTACATTGTACGGGTTCTTGAAGGGTAACAAGCCTGATTTTCATGTGGCAATGCCACCCGAGAAAGCGAAACCTTTCTACGCTTCTTTGGTCGAGAGGTTCCGAAAGGCATACAATCCTGATGCAGTAAAAGGTAACTTTATCTAATCTCACTTGGTTTTCCTTCATCAGCCTATATCAAGCATTCCTGGGCTGGTGCAGTCATTGCCAACGTTGGTGAATATGTACCTTGGAAACTGCAAATACAGAAGTAACCAGGAAAATTTTCTAGCAGATAATCATGAGGACGGCTCAATGACATGCTGAACGCAAAGCAGCCAACAAAAATTTCAAGTTGAAACACAAGCCAAACCGGAATATAAGGCGACCACTGAGTCCATATCACTTCACAAAGGACAAATCCTAAGTTCCACTGCCATTCTCAGAGATCAAAACTTGTAGGATTAATTGCTTAAATAAACAGAGCTGTAGAAGACAAACGCAAGAATTTTGAGTATAGAGAATCCAGTAACTTTCCGGAAACTAGTGAAACAATGTGACACCTGAACACTAAGTTAAATACAGAAGAGACGGGAAAAGAAGAGCTAAATTCTGAAACACCAGTACATTTGAAACAACAAAAATTATTGTACACTTAGACAAGCAGAAGCTGTGGGAAGTCGGAATTGAGGAAGACATAGCCACATGGAATAAAAGTTTTTCCCTTTTTCCGACTTTAAATCTACCTCGCATTTGACCTAATTCTGTGACACATTTGATCTAATTATGTCAATTACCAATTGACTTGAGTTGAATAGTTTCAAATGTTTTGTTGGACACTACTAGTCTTGGATCTCCTGTTAACTTTGTCTGAAATTTTCAGGGTTCATACAGGCATTATCAACCTGATTAGCTAAATTAAATTTATGGCCATAATATCTATGATCCATCAATCAACATGATATAGTTTTAACTACATCTCGAGCTATCTCAACTTGAACAACTGTTCCTTTGCAGATGGCGTGTTTGGAGCAATGATGAAGGTAAGATTATTATACCTACCAGTGGTGTTTTAGTCACCAGTTACATATAATACGATAGAACAAGTACATGGATTTAATCATACCTCATGACATGCATAGGTCAATCTTGTAAATGATGGGCCAGTCACTATGCAGCTCGACTCATTCCAATCTTCCAAGTAGGCATTCCATTCCATCACCTGGATAATGCTAATCACTGGGTTTTGCATGCTGTCCTGTTAGAGGATATTGTTTTGCTAAACCGATCTAATTGTTTCAGGAATGAGGCAAAGGCGCCAACAGAATCATAAGATTGCTAGTCAGCTTGTTTGTCTGGAAAACTTTTTCGGTACATCTTTCATTTAAGAGATACATTGTGATAGATATTCATGCAAAACATTACAGTGTTCACTCTACCATGAGAGCATACATTACAAGTTAATTATTTTCCTTGTTCTTCTAATGGTAGCCTGTAGATCTGCTGAATCATGCATTTGGTCATCCATCCTAGGATTTTCCTGAGTTGAGAATTGTTATAGCGGTAAACAGTGCTTCGTTTCCAAATGGTAAAATCTCGATTTTCCTGTACATGAGTTGGACTAGTTAAATCTCACAAGTTTAGCTTTCTCTCCAGACCCATGTAACCGAATGGGTTTTAAGCGTGCGTGTGACTAAACAATAAAATGTTATTAAGACAGACAAGAATTTGCAGCTTACCTGTCCATTTGTTTCAGATTTGTAAAGACCGCTATAACACTACTGCACATGTCTGTTACAGAATTGCCTTCTTTAGGTTCCGAAGCATCTTTTTCTTGCTGAAATGAATTTGATGCCAACCAAGCCTGCAGATATTTGATCAAAATAATCGTAGGTGTAGAGAAAAAAAAAAGAAAAGAAAAGAACTTGAGGTAAGCTACAAGGAGGAATCTTCGGACTCTTGCCGTACATGAATAATGTGATCAGAATCAGAGCTTGAACTTTTTCAATGCGATAATTTAAGGGAAGAAAGATTACAAGAAATGCGTGTCCGATGAGGATCTGAATGATATCAGCTCCGATCTTTCTGGTAATGCTCCTTGCAGTTGTCCCATTCGACAAGCACTTCAAGACTCCTCCAAGAGTTGTTGAATCCTCTGCTGGAGGACTGTTTGATCTGCGTGTACGAACGGACGGCTGTACCTAGAAAACTTCATTCATAAGATGCTCTACTACTACTACTACCAGAGGAAGTGAATAGGAAAATGGATGGACATATGACTTAACCTTGTGAATGTATTTCGCAAGGTATTGGAGAATGATGTCTAGCTTCCATTTAGGATCATCGAAAACCTGCAAGAACCACTTTCCTTAAGAACTAAGAAGCAAGTGTAGAGCGAAACAAATTCTTGCATAGCGACCCTTTAAAGATTACAGACAAAGAATCAGATGTGATCATCTTGTAGATAGATAGAATGAGAGAGAAGAAACACAAGTTATACCATATACCTGAAGGAAAGTCGACAACAAGTATTCATCATAAGCTAGCTCATTGACGATTAAATCCAGAGCAGGAGTTCTGTGTCAACGACCAATCATTAGTTCAAGAGAGCGGGCGGTGTACACACCACTTAAGAAACAGAGTTTCGCCCGGAAGAACCTGTTAAATACCTTACGCTGTCTCCTCTTGTAGTAATTCCCTCTAGATCTGCTTTCTGCTTTGATACGTCAAGTTCCATAATCTGTTAAAGGCGCATATCAGAGAGTGAAAACTTCAAGGGTAATTTTATTCTGATTATGAATAGTTAAACTACCGTTACTATAAGTTTCTTCATAGCACAGAGTGTACTCTTCTTTCTCTCAACTAAACTAATTTCAAGGCAAGTGTTGCTGTTCTTGACTGAACACTCAGGGTCTTCATTGCTGTCTGTCACAGCATCATCAATGCACGGTGTACACACTGTAGATAAGCAATCCTTCATCAGGAGTTTGAAGTTTATTTTTCTTGAAGCCTGCAGGTGGAGTCATCGATATGATAAACATCAAAACATGAGTGCAGGACTGCACAAGATTCTGTGACCGATTGATCATAAAAGGCCGGAATGTACCAGAAGCAGGTTCAGTGAAGACTCCTTTAAAAGATTCCAGTTCATGGTTTCTGGGGAATAAAAGCTATCAGGCTGCTGGAATTTCCTCATGAGCTCGAAAATGGAAGATGATATTTGTACCTTTATACACCCGATTTCGAGGTGTGAAATCCTCCTCAAGTACATTAACAAGAAACTGAAACAGCAACATGTTTCCCAAGACCTATAACATCACCGACCGTAGGGCAACAGAGAGAAACAGTGTCAAAGTTATTACTGTGGAGAGTTGACTGAACAAGAAACAGGGAAGGCAAAATCACAGGAAAAAAAGACGACTAAAGTGGTTTATGATTTTTCCTTCGTTGACATGAAACTAAGTGCATCTCACTGCAGATTGAGTTTTTCGGTCAAAAGCTCTCATCTTAGGAAATTGTGAAGTCCTCTAGTGTACCATAGGAATAAAAGAACCAACCTTTGTATCTAATTCCTGAGACTCAATTCCATTACCAGCCTCAGTCAGATCTTGAATCAGCTTTTGAAACCCTGAATCCAGGGAAGTAAAAAACAAAACAAAGCGGAAAAAGAATGTAACTTTCACAACTGATTCAGTCAGATATCTCTCTAGCATAAGAATCGAATACAGAAAGAAAAACCAAACCAACTAAAAACATAAACCAAAAGGTTTCTCAGAGATGATCAATGAGCAACCTGAGCTTGTTACAAATATTTCTTTGTCACCAGAATCAACACCGCTTCCAAAATCAAACGGTGACCAAGCCTGCCAAAATAAGATAAGAAATTCACATCCAATGACAGGAAATTCACGGAATGAACACAAAACATGTCAAGTAAATGACGGGAACTTCGAGTACCTCATCAACTATTTCTAATTGACGTTGCCCATCAGCAGCAGTTGAATCAGACATATAAACCCAGGGAAACCGCTATTTTCACCTCAAGAAAATAACAATGTAAGAACACAGTTGCAAGCAAACCTTGAAACCAAGTCATCAGCACAATTTGTTACTACTACCAACATAATCCACTGAACACCTTATGTAGCTCGGTCAAAAGCTGGAAACTTGCCACTATGAGTTCCAAAGTTCTTCCGAACCTCAATATCCGGAAAATCGCTTGGTACATTTTGCTTCAAAATTTCAAACCCAGTCCATTAGTCAAGCAACAAAAACAAAATATTGAAAAATCTGGGACTTTGCACAAAATTTATAAGATTTCCAGCGAAGAGAATATATATTACTTGGTTGGAGGAATTCCGGTTCCGGGTAAAAGTGATGCGCCACGAACAGCTTCCAGATACTGCAAGCCTAGTGTATGACATTGACGATCACAACAATAAGAATAAATTTCGGAGAAGTTCGGGGAATAAAAGGAAGAATCAACGAGAAATTAGGGCGAAGAACTAAGAGAACAAACGATCTTCGTTAGCGTCGATGGTATGTTTGGCGTCGTTGGCGTCGAGGATCGCCAAGGTGTTCGCTTCCATGCCTCCGCCATTACTTATCACTCTGCTAACATTACCCTTTGTCTCTTTCACCATCGCAACCTCTTCTCACTTAGTGAAGAAAAGAAAGGGAGAAAGAAAAAACACAGTTCGCAAACTGATATCAGAACATTCAAGCTCCGTAGAACCCTAATAACTAAATCAATTTTCCCGCTAAAAAATATGGTCATCCATAAATAATTAAATAGGAAAAAGAAATTTCCGTTGCCGGGACTTGAACCCGGGTCTCTCGGGTGAGAGCCGAGTATCCTAACCACCTAGACTACAACGGATTTGCTTTTATATTAATTTATATTTTCTATAATATTCAACTTAATAACTACATAAATTTTTTTTTTTTTTTGGATAGTCCGGAAGTTCACCGGAGCTTTGGCTCAACTACATCTCCCAGAGGATCGGAGGATCGGAGAAGCCCATGTGAATGCCCCTCCCCACGCTTGGATTTGAACCCAGAGTGAGAGCATGCTTTGCATGTTCTCTCACCACTAAGCCATCCAAACTTGGGTAATAACTACATAAATTTAAATATAGTTTCATGTTCGTTCGTATATTTATTGTAGAAGCCTACATTTAAAATACCGCATCTTTATCATTATAATAAATAAATTGATAAAGATGCATTTTAACAATTTATTTGTATAGATTGTATATATTCATTGTAAGAGCCTAGAGTTAATATCTAAGTTATATATATATATATGTATCTGTATTCATATACTTGGATAATTTATAAGGAAATGTAGGAGTGTGGGCATGTTGAGTGGGTGGTGAGAGAAAGGATGGGATGAAAACGAAACCAGACAATCAATTTATTTCATTTTGACCTATGGTTTCTAATTTTGTCACATTTACCATTCCTACACGCTTCTCATCTCGTTTTGCTCCCTCCTTTTTCATTTCCTTTTTTCTCTCTCTCTCTTCGAAATTACGAATCCACCATTCGTTATATTTGCCATTTTCACAATCTAGATATAAGTGAATATGCGTGGTCGTCATTTCTTGATGTGCATTTTGATAAAAGTTTTAAGGAATTTAACACGTGTAGATTTAAAAAAATTACAGTAGTAAAACAATTTATCATGCGGCGGGTGCCATGCACATAACATTATGATTACGTACGTCGACTTGTCTAATAATTGAAATACCTTTTGGAAAAAAAGCGTCATGAAAATTACAATTTTCCTGAAATGTGGCGCAGTGAAAAATGTGACTGTAAATACGAAATCGACAATAAAAAGTATGTTGAGAGGAAGAGAAGAAATGTGTCTTTAAGTCTTCCGTACATTCTGGAGCTATCATCTATCACCGTTTCTTGTCTTTGTTTGTCTCTTCACCCAAGAATGAAACGGTGACGTTTGGCTCCGACGAACACACGGTCACATTCTATAAGTAAATAAATAAATAAATATTTCAATTTCACTGTGCATAATTTAATTGTGGAGTCCTTGAACGGTGAAATCGTTTCGGAGTTTTGAAATTCACAGGATTTCTTTGACGTTTTCACATTATCATTCGGATACAAGTTGCGTATGGAACCATTTATAATTAGGAAAAACAAGTATTCAATAAAATCCTTCATATTTTTAATGAGGAGGAAATTAATAGTCGAAAACCAGCATTTGGAATCTCTTTAATGAGTAGAATAAATGGAGATCCCTCGAGTCAACCCAAAACCCGATCTTACTTAATTTGAATAATCAATACCAAATAAATTTTTAAAAAATATGAAATATGTAAGTTAATTTATGCATAACTTCGAATATATTGAAAATTTTGTCTAAATAATTAAAGGGAAAATATATTTAGATGATTCTGATTAACGAAAATAATGGATACAGGTTTAAGGTTTAAAAAGTGATAGACAGCAGAGGATCTTCTTTTACCATGGTCCATTTTATGATTTCGGAGGAAATTTATTACTAGCAGCCACCTCCTATTCAAATTAATATATATACACACACACCATACACTTTAATAAATATAAGCAAATATACATGTATATACGTACATATATTTCGTCTTTTTTTTTTGTACGTGTTTGTATTAATTGAATTGAGAACACACGCAAAGGGGGTTGGTGAAGAGGCTTCTATATAATGAGATGAAACTTGTTAGCCTCTTGCCCTAGCCACCTTTGGGAAGAAGAAGAAAAAAATCATCGTCACCATCATCATCATCATCATGGCATCATCGAACAAGAACTGGCCAAGCATGTTCAGGTCCAAACCCTGCGGCGATCATCATCATCACCACGACCGTCAAGTGCATCATCATGATGAAATCCATACTCCTTCCTTCACGCATTATTCTGCTTGTCCCTCATCTCCCGCCTTCACCACAGCCCCAGGTACATATACGTATACATACTCATGCATCTATAGACTTGTACACACATAAATGTAATGCATGCACATATTTATGCAAAATCACCCTTCTCAGCAATTGTTCTGTGTATGTATAAGATCAAAGGAGTAGGGGAAGCGTGTATGTGCATGTACTGTAACATATACGTATATATACATGTATATCAAAAGAAAAGCGCGTGTACAGATATATGCAGGCATGAAAAATCTATTATCATGCACAGAATATTCGGATTAATGTAAGGTGATCATTAATCGATGAATGCATCAGATCGTGTACCGCATCCTAAACCGAGATGGAACCCTAAACCTGAGCAAATTCAAATACTCGAATCGATCTTCAACTCGGGTATGATTAACCCTCCAAGAGACGAGATTAAGAAAATCAGAATCCGACTTCAAGAGTACGGACAAGTCGGAGATGCAAATGTTTTCTACTGGTTTCAAAACCGCAAGTCTCGGACCAAACACAAGCTTCGTCTTCTCCAACAGAACCTCCGATCGCCCGGTTCAGACCACAGCATCAGCAATAACAACATCAGTCCTGCTCTTACTAGTGGAAGCGACGGGGCCAACCCTAGTGGCGGTCCGGTGCACCAGAAATACGGTTTATTTCCGGGTCAAGACAACGACTTTCTGGTAACAGAACCGGCCGGTTTTCACCTCCCGGTTCATGATGGACCGAGTGCAACCCAAGTGGGCTTTGGTTATAGCGATCATCAGCCGAGTGATGTTGTTGTGCCGGCAGTAACTGAACCGGAGATTCCTTTCTCCGGCGAGTATTCTGCCGATACAGTCCCATCCATCATGAACCAGATCCAAGGTACTGTTCTTAGACATGGAAATTATAAATTGAGTTATTTTTTTCTTTTCAATATGGTGCATATATATAATGTTTAGATACACTCCGGTATACGTATAACATGGATGCATGCATGTACATATATATACATATACATGATTGTTGACAGATATTAATTATATGTATACGCAAAAGTAGCTACATGCATGTATATGTACGTATGATATGTGTTGAGTTTATGGCAAGTGCATGATAAACGAACTAAGACTTGAATTTTGGGTAACGTAACGGACGCATGTTTTGTGGGAAAGACGTTTTGGTCTTTAGATTGACTACTGCTTTGGATTCATGTGGGGCATGTATCGTGAATTGTGAGACGACCGTATACCTTTCGGTTATTCTGTAACTTTTGGTCGGTTAACCGAAATCTTATCTTAAAGTTTCGGTTTTAATTATAATCAATTACAAGATATATGATATATTGATCTATTAGATCCTTATATGATACATAACATTGTGTATAAACCGAAATGTGGTATCCTCTTGGGTTTTAATGTATTGTTAAATGATTAGACAAGAATATGTTTGGACAATGTGGTGATTTGGCGGCGAAGTCTATGGTGTTCATCAACGACATGCCGTTCGAAGTGGCGTCTGGACAGCAGTTCAACGTGAGAGAGGCTTTTGGAAACGACGCCGTTTTGATAAACTCGTCAGGTCACCCCATTCTCACCGACCAATGGGGTCGCACTCTCCACCCTCTCCAAGACGGTGCCGTTTACTATCTGGTGAGCCACTCGCATGCATGCATGCATGACATGTAATAAATATACCGAAACGTTGTCGTTCTCGCTTCCATCATGCATGTAAATGTCCATTATTATAATGAAAGTGCTAAAATTCTGTGGTTCTATTTGTAGATATAGAAGATCTAGAAGGCGACAGAGGAAGCTTATGTGGTCTTGTGCGTGCGTATATATATATGTGTGTAATGTTTTTAGTCGAAGTTAAACTGGAAAATCAAACGAACGGTGTGTGAAAGCGTTATAATCTCGTTGCTGCGTGTCGGTTAGTCATGTATGGATAATTATGGCAACATCATGGCATGGATATATGTAATGTTGCAGTGATATCATCGCATGGATTATAAAAAAAAAATATCATCGCATGACACCATATAAGTGCCCAAACTTCGGACACAGAACACAAAATTAGCCTTCTCCGACACATGGCTACGAAAGAGCCCAAAACCCTTCTCTGAACTACCAAAGCCATGATTGGACAAAGCTTCAGGGATGTTGGAATCAAACAGAAATTACGAGAGCCAAAATAAACCCTAACCCTTGTCCGACATGAATAATTTAGGAAATGAGATGAACAAGAGGAGAGAGAGAGAGCGCCAGGAGTTGGTGGTCTGGTGGTTGTGGAAGCACAAAGTGCTAGCCACGCCCAGAGTTCGAATCCTGGCAATCATATATTATCAAAAAAAGAAAAAAAAGAGAGAAAGATATACCGGAGAAGATAGAGCTAACTCTTGTCGGCGGCGAGGGACAAGGATGGGGGACGACGTGAACCTGTGGAGAGTTTGGAGAAGAGATGTGTTTGGACCATTTCCTGCGTTAGGATAGGATTATAGTAAGGGCTCAAGTCAACTGAAAGCTCATGTATTTTGATTTGTTTTTTTTTTTGTTTAATTTCTTAAACAAAATGTATAAAGAAAGCTGTGCGATCGAATGTAGGATAAAGTCAAGCAAGCCATTTCGGATTTTTTTTTTTTCCTGTAAACAGAATAGATTTGAATTTTTACCAAGACTTTGAATGTATTTGAAGGTAATAGTCGCTTTTGTATTTGTTTAATTTAGTATTTCACTTGCTTTTTTTCAGTATTTTAATACTTCAATTTGTATTTTCAAATATTTTGATATCTATTTTTTAAAAAAATAGTTGGCTAAATTGATCAAATTGTATTTTGAAAAAAAAAAGTGGGTTAGTACGCTGATGATAATTTTTTATCTATTATAAAAAAGATAGTTTATACGGGTAGGAAAACATATAACTTTGGATATTGAAATATTAAAAAAAAAATTGCCAAATTGGGGGGAGAAGTAAAAAGTAATATAGGGGTAGTACGAAAATGGTATTAGCCCTATATTTAATGAAAAAATATTTGATCAAGAAAACTATTTCGGAAAACTATTTTTTTAATAAAAAAAGGAAAACTATTTCAAAAAATCGGATATCTTTGCTTTTATGCATTACCAAGTCATGGCCGCTTATCAACAAAAAGATTCCGTCAAACATGTAACAAGTAGAACAAAAGCATGTCTGATCTCTTCAATTCAATGTCTTCAAACCATATATATACACATATAAATATATATACATTAAGGTTATGAATGATCATTCATGCATTTTTTTATATATTATTAAAGAATTAATAAAACAACTAAAAGAGAAAAATAACGAAACCAAACACGGTTCGTTGCCACCCACTACCCTGTTTACGCTTCCATAACAGAGCACAAATCAAGCACATCATCACGTCCTATACCCTCCAAGAACTCAGACAAGATTCTCGGTATACATAAAAATTTTCAGTTTTTTTTTTTAAATTCATTTCTGGGTTTGTGGAGAAAGATCGATCAATCGATCGTAAAGATGGGAGCATACAGGGCAGACGACGATTACGATTATCTGTTCAAAGTAGTTCTGATCGGAGATTCAGGTGTCGGAAAATCCAACCTCTTGTCGAGATTCACAAAAAACGAGTTCAGTCTCGAGTCCAAATCCACCATCGGCGTCGAGTTCGCTACCAGGAGCGTCCATGTCGACGACAAGATCATCAAAGCCCAGCTCTGGGACACCGCCGGCCAGGAACGGTATCTGCTTCTCTCTCCTCTCTATTTCTCTCTCTATACATATACATATATATATATATATATATATATATATTGAATCGTCGACCCCTTGTTCTATAGATACAGAGCCATCACGAGCGCATACTACAGAGGAGCGGTGGGAGCGTTGTTGGTGTACGACATAACTCGGCACATAACGTTTGAGAACGTGGAGAGGTGGCTGAAGGAGCTGAGGGACCACACGGACGGAAACATCGTGATAATGCTGGTCGGAAACAAGGCCGACCTCCGTCACCTCCGGTCCGTACCCACCGACGAGGCCAAGTCCTTCTCCGAGAGGGAAAACATGTTCTTCATGGAGACCTCTGCCCTCGATTCCACCAACGTCGAGCCCTGTTTCACTCACGTCTTGACTCAGATCTACCGAGTCACCAACCGGAAAACCCTCGACCCTGGCTCAGATTCCGCGGCTCTCCCCAAGGGGCAGACCATCGATATTGGGACCAAGGATGACGTCACGGCTGTCAAGTCCACCGGATGCTGCTCCGGTTGACTCTTTCTTGTCTGTGTTCTATTGTTTTTTAATGACCTGTTTTGTATCTTTCTGGAGGGAGGTAAACCGGTTTGCATAATTTTCTTCTGAATTTTTGGTTCTTGTCTGATAAATCCGAATTACGGGGCTGTTCTTCAGATGCCATTAGGTCTTGAACCAATCTCCGGTCCGGATCATAGAAACAAGAGCCAAAGCAGAACAGAAGTCAAACATAAAAAAAACATTGGTAGGAGCTCATAGAACAGAGTTACGTTCAAAAACAGGAAGGGCACGCATGAAACAGAGAAATCTATCAAGTCAAAGTATGGAATAACTCAAGTTCCATTCGATCGGGGAGATGCCCACGATCTGTGTTCCAACCACAAGTAGTTTCCTTTATCAATAGGCACCAACGCGTAAGTTTTTTCCGGAATAAATCCAGAGGAATCATTTTTTTTTTACTACAATAAAGGTTTCTCGAGGAACTTCTTCATTTGCGAGCTTCAACTTTCTTCGCCTCTCTAACTGCAAGAAGAAATCCATTAACATCAGAGCATTGGTAATTGGATATGGAAAAGAACGATTACGGATAAGGATATCGTTACTCTTACCAGCTTTCTCCTCTTCTCGCTTTTTAGAAGCTTCTTGTCTTTGTTTGCGTATCAAAGCCAAACGCTCTGCATTCGCGAGGAAACAATCAAAATGCAAAAAAGACGAAGGATGAAACGAAAAATTTACTCTTTCTTTACCCAAATCTTTTCTCGCTTGTTCGGTTTTGCCTTGCTCTTGCAGCCTCATGTACCGCTCGTGAGCTCTCTGCTTCTCCAGCTCCTCTCTGTAAACAAATCAATATTAACAAAAAAGAACGATGAACTTTGAGAAATGCGTGATAAATCTTTCTTTTCATTCACATCAAGTTTCTTCCCATATCAATACGACGTGTAATTTTTAGAGCTCGGTAGCAATAACAACGGACCTTTCCCGCCTTGAAAGTTCAGTGGTTTTACCAACCTGGGCAGATTAAGGAGAAAGACATCATGTTCAGATAGATGTTTAGATTTAAACAAATTGACTTGATAAAAAAAAACTTACGTCGAGGTCTCTGGCTTTTACAGTCTTTGGTTTTGCTCGGTTAGGGTTTTCAACTTCGATTAGATTTTCATGTCCTTTCTTCTTCTCCTGGCATTATATTAATAAAGGTAAGATATAATTTCTATGAATCCAGTTATGTGCTTCAAATAATTAGAAACTACAAAGAATGGATGAAACATGGTTTAACTAACTTCGCCATCAGATTCTTCCTCCACCACCACCTCCTCATTTTCTTCTTCCTCGCGTTCATACTCAGCTTCTTCCTGTTGATGCCATGCACTCGTCAGTTGTCACACACAAACAGCACAAACATAAAAAATGGGGAGAAAGCGGAGAACAATCTACCCGTTTGAATGATCGAGGACGTGCTGAAGAGGTGCCAGCACCTGCATATCGATATTAAAAGAAAATATCAAATAAATCAAAGTATGATTCTGATCAGCTCCAATCTTGATAGAAAAAGTGCCATTTCAAGTTGCAGAAAAAAAAAGGGGTCTGTACCCTAGAATCACCAAAGAAATCAGGTGGTACGCTTTAGAATATCGAAAAACATGATGCAAGCCTAGCAAGGTTCATTCAAGAACACAACTGATACGAAAGGAATGACAGGTGAACTCAAGAAAGGCAAACAGTAAAGTCATTAAAATAAAAGGTCAAAGGCCAGAAGATAGAGCAGAGCTCAACGCAGATATGTTTCTAAAAGGATAAATAAGAAGAGAACAAAGCCACAACGATCACGGGGCAGAGCTTTGATAGAAGCACATAATTCAGTTCATCACAATTAATCTAAACCCATCAATACAGCCAAAGATTACAAGGACCTCTACAGATCAAGCAAACAAAGGGTATGCTCCGACATTAAGTTCTTCAGAGACAAACAAATATGTCCCCAACTCATATAGTTCAAGATCGCAAATTTCAATGGAATACACACCCATACGAATGAAGAGTAATAATCTAAAAACCAAACAACTCGACAGAACACAGATAAACAACAAACCCACAACTCCTCCATGTTGTTTAACAGGTTTCCAAACATTAAACGGCTTTGTAATTGTAAAAGTGATGTGCTTTTACACTTCTTCCATATAATACGAGCAGAAACCGTAAAAAGAAACACAAAAACTCACGCAAATCATCTGGATGAGAGAAGTGGCGTTGGCCGGTGGGTTTCCCCTTGAATTTGCCTCGTCCCATCGTTCGAAAACCAGAATGCGAACAATCGAAGCAGAAACCAAAAGTAAAATTTGGGTTTTTGATGAATGAACTCGAATCGATTCGAGAAACAAAAGATGGGTATCTTTCAATTAGTGGAGGATCTCGTCCTCTTCCGCCCAGGAGAGACGACGAATCACTACTTACAGCGCTCCGTGTGAGAGTGTGACTAAGGATTCTTCGTTTGCCTGCGTGTGACTGGAAATACTATCATGTGGGATAGTACACTGAAACGTGGAACACAACTCTTTAGGATTTCCACAGGTGGCATGTAAACCCATCGACGGCCATCAGTTTCGTTTTGCCTCATTTTAGAAACTGTATGTAGTCTCAATGGTTTAGAGACGGACGACACGTAGTTCTGTTGGTGTAAGAAGAACTGACCAAACGACGCCGTACTGTGCCTGGAATTCCCGCCCTTGCTTGGTTATATTATATCTAGGGTTTCTCCAACAATATTTCAAGAAAAGGCATCGATCTGCGATTACAGGTTCGTTGGAATCATAATCTCGTAATTCTGTATAAAGTTTTGATTTTTCGATTTTTCTCGAACTTTTCCTTCCTTGGGTTCTGGCGAAATCTGTCGCGTCGT
>NW_010967966.1:573959-584383 GCF_000463585.1 Tarenaya hassleriana | reverse complement strand
CAAAACACATCGTCGTGTACTTTGCTCTGTAGTATGACGGCCTGCGGTGTCTTATCGAATATCGCCTTCTGAATTTCTCAATTGGGCGTTGAATGATCTGGTACTTGTTCCATACGAAGCACCAATGATGTTGATTTGTGGATCATTGGATGTTTCTTTTTTCCGATTGATAAGCGAAAAAGAGCTGAAACCATGGGAGAGGGGAAATCGAGGGCAAAGCCTGCTCCTAAGAAACGGATGGTCAAGCTTGAAACAGTATTCAGCTGTCCCTTCTGCAACCATGGAACCAGTGTAGAATGTCGGATGTAAGTCCATTGGATTATGGACTCGTCTCTCCAAATTTCTCGGAGATTGGCATGATCGGAATTGTAGAAGTATTGATATTAGTATTTCAGCTGGTTAGTACAACGCCATCGAAGACGAAGCCGAGCAAGAAGAAGAAGAAGAAGATGCAGAGGAAGAGGAAGTACAGCTATTGAAATTTTGATTTTAGCTGATTAGTAGAATCTGTGTTTTAATCTTAAATCATGTTTCGGCTCTAATCCTTTCCTTTTAACTTATGTTTCTGTCCAAAATACTCAAAATACGTAAAAAAGACATTTATATTTATAATGATCCAAGTCACAGTATTACTATGCCTTGTTTCCAGGTTCCTGATCATTTCCTCCGACACTCATCATCATAGGCTCTTCCTGTTTGGCATCAATGGAATCCGAAACCTCGGCTCTGTATCTATAAAACCGAACCACGACCAAGAACAGGATGAAGTTCGCCAGATTCAGGACCACGAAGAACGTGTAGTAATAATCGAGCCGAGACGCGTTCAGATTGTTCAGAATCCAGTCACGTCCACGTTTCTTTGTAATCTTGGAGACAGTGGAGAGCAAGAAACTGCTGAGGAAGTTGCCGACGGCCAAAGTAGTGGTCGAGTACGAAGTCCCGAGACTCTTCATGCTCTCGGGGGCTTGGTCGTAGAAGAACTCGAGCTTCGCGACCTCGAGAAAGGCGTCGGCAATACCCATCAATACGAACTGAGGGAGCAACACGAAGATCGTCAATGGCAGCTTGGCCTTGGCCTGATCAACGAACCCGTTTTCCGCAGCGACCTTGAGCCTGTACCTCTCGGTCACAGAGGCAACGATCATGATGATGATGTGAAGGATCAAGCCGATGGCCATGCGTTGGAGGAGAGTGATGCCACGGGGGTTTCTGGTGAGTTTTCGCATGAGCTTGACGAAGAAACGGTCGTATAGAACGATGAAAAGGAGCATGGAGAAGGTGACGAAGGCCGAGAGGCTGGCGGGAGGGACGCTGAAGCTGCGGGTGAGACTTCGGTCGAGGGTGGGGCCCTGTTTCACGAACAGGGTGTTGACTTGGGCGAGCATTGTGCTCGGGACAAAAGTCACGAACAGAACGGGTAACATCCTCAGCATCTGTTTGGTCTCTTCCACTTCTGTCACTGTGCAGAGACTCCATTGATGCGTTTTTTCTGTTTTCACCGAAGCTTTGTCCAAGAATCTACATCACAGATTTTGATTGATCATGAGAGAGAGGAGATTATCAAGAGAGAAATCTGTACATGAGAATGTGAAGCAAAAAAAAGCACCTGAGAGTGGGAGTAGAAAGATAGTGGTTGGAGTCGGAGGGTAAGGGAAGATGGGCGTTTCGAATGGCGGAGACGATGACTCGAGCCATGGTGGCGAAGGGGCTGCTTCCTGTCGGTACCTTGTGCCGGTAAAAAGGAGTACCCATCACGAATATCGTGATTGATATCCCCAGTCCCATTGTCGGAAGCCCGTATCCCAATGCCCATCCCACGTTGTCCTGTCCCATCATTCCACAATCATCGTCCAATTAATTCGAGTTATTCCACAAAACAATTGTTAACGAAGACCTATCATATAGATTTAGGGAAAAAAAAATCTGAATTTCGGATAACCAACACTGAGATCTAGAAGATAGATAAGTACCTGGACGTAGACGAGAATTGTGTTGGCAAAGAGAGTGCCGAAGAAGATGCTGAACATCCACCAATTGAAGAAGGAAGATTTCATTGTCTTCTCCATGGGATCGAAGTCGTCGAACTGGTCGGCTCCTATCGTCGATATGTTCGGTTTGGTGCCGCCTGTCCCGACGGCCAACGTGTACAGTGCTCCGAAGAACACTGCCGTTTGCAACGTGGATGCCTTCTCGCATTCTTGAACGTTGGCGGCCGTGCATGCCGGTGGTTTCAGGCTCGGAAGTGACACGATAATGTCAGTGCCACCATCCCCTATCATCACCATCATCGTCATCAGATCGTTTCAAGCCCATCTACCAATGTGTTAAATTAAAACCCCATAAAAAACGAACTTGAACCAGTGTCTTCGTATATTTCTTTTACAAAACACATCAGAATTTTAGTCTAATACATTTCTTTCTACGTGGATTTTATTTGGGTTTTCAACCTTTGATAGTATTTGTAAATATAAATTATTTTTTCTATTTAAAAATATTCGAAAACCGAAATGGTTAAAAATGTTTTCATTCTCCCCCCCTATCAGATCATTTTAATGGATGCACGTCGTTTGGATCGTGTGTGTGTGTATATATATAGTTTTAGGACATTTTGATTATAAAAAGAAACTATATCTGCAGAGTAAATGACAAAAATAAATAAATAAATGCATAGTTTGTCCTTTTTGTTCCTTCTTTGGTGGTTGGACTTTATACGAATGGTTCTTATCATTATCATGTCAACGTTGACATCTATAATATATACTTCCTCTCATCTTTCATTTTCCCACGGCATTATCATAAAGATAGAAAAAACAAAAGAGAGAAGAAAGTAAGTGCGGTCGCTACAGCTCCTTTGAAAATCACATGCACATTATTGTTCTACTATATCATGGTCTCCTTTTTTTAAAGTTTATATTATAACCTTATATATTATATTATATATATAAAGAGAATGTTAAATATAAATAAGTGTACCGAGAAATAGATAGCGGAAGAGATGAGGAAGGTGAGGTAGCGGCCGAGGTGGGCGTCGGCCACGTAGGCGCCGAGGATAGGAGTGAGCCAACTCGTGCCGACCCAGTTGGTCACGTTGTTCGCCGACTCGACGGTGCCTTGGTGCAACTTGCTCGTCATGAATATCACCAGATTGCTCGATATCCCATAATATGCCATCCTCTCAAATACCTCGTACACTGTTTTACAGTTTCCCACTGAATTATATATCATCCATGAACACCAAGATTAATTATCCTATGTCTTTTGACGTATAAATTTTCATTTTTGGTGGGATTTTCCGAAAAAAAAACAAAAGGAAATAAATCTTTTGGATATTTGAACATATATATCATATATGTATATTGATAGGATATGGATAAGGCATTAAGATTACTATATATATATACGAGTGTTTGGAATTCTTCTAGCCAAAATAACACATAAATCCAGTGGCATACTCACGAACATATGTACTAATGGATTTACGGTAGCTGACAGATCATATATATATATGTGTATAAGCATTGTGATTAGATGCTTAATCACTGTAATCAACGTTTCATGGATTGATGATGATATAACACATACCGACAATAAAGGAGCAAGCTTTCCAACGGCCTCTTCGGGATCTTCGGACACGATTTCCTTTAAGATCCACCGTTCCATCTCTTGTGTAATCGTCCACTTCTTCAACTGTCATGCCTTTTTGTTTCTTCTTTTCTTCTCTCTCTCTCTCTCTCTCTCTCTCTCTCTCTCTCTCTCTCTCTCTCTCTCTCGGATTGGGTTGTGGAGGTTCTTCTCCGCAAATTATATGTATGTGTGATCTCTTGTTATGTGAAGAGTTGACTCTTGGTCTACTCATATACCCAGATATATAAAAATATATATATATATATATATATATATGTATACAGCCAAATAAGAGAGCAAAATAGAATCTTAGGCTCCGAATGGTAACATCGCTAAACCGGTTGGTATAGAATCTTTATTCACCATAAAGTTACAATTGATTATGGAATATACGGATTGAGATTCTGGTTGATCTAAAAAATCTGGAAACAATTAGACACTCCGAATCGTATCTTTAACACCGTTCAAAAATTATATGACAAATAATTATAAAACCTTGTTTACCTATGTATAGTATATACGCACGTGTCTATTTGATTTGTATAAGTGTGTAACAATTTACAATTATCCAGAACATATTGTCGGCGTTCCGTCCGAATATATTGGATGGAAGTTAAGGTTCACATTTATAGTATATGATGTACTAATATCGTTATGCTGCTTCTATTACATTTACGTCCATTTTAAGCACGAATTATCGGAATTTGGAAAAATGGGTCGTAATTTAGGCCTTTATAGCCTTAAGCCCAATACACAAAGCCCAACTTCCCCGAAGAAGATTAAAAGGACGAAGTTGCCCCTATCAAGTGTATAAAACGGTCATTTCATGCGTCACCCTGGCTGTCTTCCCTTTTCTTCTCTCTCCGCTTCGAACGGTCACTATCCCCCTTAGTAAATTTGAAGTGCAAACGCAGGTTTGGGCGGAAGAAAAAGAAAAACGAATCGGAGAGGCGGAACCCGAGAAGTTTTCCGAGATGATGAGAATTTTTGGACGAGGAGGGAAGGATTCTCCCTCTGATTCGGCTTCTCCGTCGTCCGAATCTTATCCTTCGCCGCCTTCTGCGGCGGCGGCGTCGTCCTCTCCGGTGACGGGGCCCGCGAGGCCGATTCGACTTGTTTACTGTGATGAGAAGGGGAAGTTTCGAATGGATCCCGAGGCCGTTGCTGCGCTGCAACTCGTGAAGGAGCCGATTGGAGTTGTTTCTGTGTGTGGCCGTGCTCGACAGGGCAAGAGCTTCATCTTGAATCAGGTTTGGTTTTGTATTCTTTGAATGAGGTTTTGGAGTTCGTTTTTGAGTTTGCAGCGGTGTTCTGCTTGTTTGGTTTACCGAGTTTTAAGGTCCAGGGTTTGTTATGGATATGGAGTTTTTTTTTTGTCAAATTAGGTTTTATGCTCTACATTTCGAGTTTATTTCTTAGTCTTTGATAAATATTGGGAAATTTTTAGATAGTATTGATATAGACCTACTGTTTTCCTTGCGAACACATAGGCATTGGCGATAAGTATCTGTCTCCCAGTTCTTTCGGTCTTTTATGGTTGTTATTAGCTGTAAAGAGTGCTCTCTTGACGTTTATAACTTTGTTAATGTTGTCTTTGTAAGTTCTTTTAGTTATGAAATGCCGCATTGGTTTTGGGCTGTCTGCAAATTGTACTTTAGCATATTTTTTTCATTAGCAAAGACTTTGTTTATGGTAATATGGTTTTAGCCTCATAATGCCTTTCTTTGCTTTTGCATCTTTTAATCATGATACATGTTATTTTCTTTCCGCCGAAACTTTAATTTCATGTCTTTACTTTTAGCCTGCATCTTTTGGTTATATGTAAGATATTCAATGTTTTTGCTATTCGTAGCTTCTTGGACGCAGCAGTGGGTTTCAGGTGGCATCAACACACAAGCCATGCACGAAGGGGCTTTGGCTGTGGAGTGCTCCTCTGAAGAGAACAGCTCTTGATGGAACTGAGTATAATCTTTTGTTGTTAGATAGCGAAGGGATAGATGCATACGACCAAACGGTAAGTAAGAAGTTAATATCTACGGAAAAAACAATTGGTTGCTTGTGTTTCCTCCTGGCATTTTTATGAAACATTTTGTTCCTCAGTTTTTGCATGACAAAGATTTATGATCAATTGTTGCTTTTATACTTTAATATGCATAATGTGTTTGTTTCTTTCAGCTCCAATTTTCTTTTTGTCAGCATATGCTGATTGACCTCCGTTCTCTTGCTGCAGGGTACATATAGCACTCAGATATTTTCATTGGCGGTTCTTTTGTCCAGCATGTTCATATACAATCAGGTTGGTACATCTCCCAATTTGAACTTTGTTTTTTAGGTCTGCTTGGGCAGCTCCTCTTCTTTACATAATACTTTTTCCTGGCTTAGATGTGCATCTCTTTTGGCTTTATGTTAGATGGGAGGTATTGATGAAGCTGCACTCGATCGTCTCTCTCTTGTAACTGAAATGACAAAGCATATCCGTATAAAAGCCTCTGGAGGAAAGAGTTCAGCCTCCGAGCTTGGACAATTCTCCCCCATCTTTGTCTGGCTTTTGAGGGTAATCTGTTTGGAATTGTTTTTACCTTGTTTATGGAGATCGATTGTGTTCATATTGTTGCTATGGAGTTTAAAACTATTAGATTTATACTTGTAGGACTTCTATTTGGATCTAGTGGAAGATAACCAAAAGATAACACCCCGTGACTATTTGGAACTTGCATTAAGGCCTGTTCAAGGTGGTGGGAAGGATATTGCTGCTAAAAACGAGGTAATCATTGTATTTGCCTGTAGATCTCTAGTATGCTTAATTGAACCCCATTTTGGTGGTTTGATCCTCCTTATTGCACGTGTAGCTTACTATTGGTCAGCTGCCATTATTTTTCTTAAAGCTGTTCTGGGTGTCGTTTTAATTTAATTCTTACGCTGGAATGCTTATTAGTCAATGTAAATTGAAATAAACGGTCTTTGCAGATCCGTGATTCTATCCAAGCACTATTTCCAGATCGAGAATGTTTCACCCTTGTGAGACCTTTGAGTAATGAACGTGAGCTCCAGAGACTTGATCAAATATCGGTTAG
Source organism: Tarenaya hassleriana (assembly GCF_000463585.1). Lineage (NCBI taxonomy): Eukaryota > Viridiplantae > Streptophyta > Magnoliopsida > Brassicales > Cleomaceae > Tarenaya > Tarenaya hassleriana. The sequence continues at coordinate 577,685 of NW_010967966.1, read as the reverse complement.
TATCATTCTATGCATGTCCAGTCTGTTATAGTTTTCTTCTGTGATTGTGTCGATCTTTATTTATTGATTTGTTGTATATAATACTGAATATCCCTGTGCTTCTCTAATCAGTTGGACAAATTGAGGCCTGAATTCAGAGCTGGCTTGGATGCATTGACCAAGTTTGTTTTTGAGAGGACAAGACCCAAGCAGGTAGGGCCAACTGTGATGACAGGTCCTATTCTTGTTGGTGTTACTCAGTCGTATCTGGATGCTTTGAACAAAGGTGCAGTGCCCACCATAACCTCCTCCTGGCAGGTTCGATCCCCCTTGCCTCTGGAAGTGTTTATTTGTGGAAGAATTGCAGTCTAAAGCCAATAGTAGCATAAACATTTGTTTCCTCGAATGGTACTAGGTGATCCGAAGCTAGAATAGGATAGTCTTGGATATTTGCTTCACTTGGAAATGTACACAGTTTTCTGATAAATATAGAATCCTGTTATCAGTGATTAAATGTGGTTGTTTGAAAAAGTTTCCCTCTTGTTGTAGAGTTAGGGTGGACATGCGTTTTCCTTTTGGTACTTTAAGCTGTATTAAGGTTTGTTTGTGGTGTACCTAGTAATGCTTTATGAAGATTGTTTATTGCAGTCTTGCAGATACTTTCATACAATGACATCTCTTTACCATTGCTTTGTAGAGTGTTGAAGAAGCTGAGTGTCGAAGAGCTTATGATTCTGGTGCAGAAGCTTATATGTCTGCTTTTGACCGATCAAAGCCTCCGGAAGAGGTATGTACTATTTTCTTGTTTGTCTCATTAGTCTAAATTGCTATATCATTTTCAAATGTTGCTGCTTGTAGGGTATGCTGAGGGAAGCGCATGAAGAAGCAGTTCAGAAAGCCTTGGCTGTGTTTAGTGCCAGTGCTGTAGGGGCTGGTTCAGCAAGGAAAAAGTACGATGATCTCCTCCAAAAGTTTTTCAAAAAGGCATTTGAGGTGATGGGTTCAGAAACATTCATTCAGCAAGAATTAGTTGTTCGTCTTAAGAAGTCATTAACGAAATGATCATTGAAGATAATTTTACTTTCTCAATCTTCGTATGCAATGCTCTCTCTTACTGTCATTTGTTGATAGATACTGACTATCTGTTACTGATCCAGGATTATAAAAGAAATGCTTTCATGGAGGCAGATTTGCGGTGTAGAAGTACCATCCAGAGCATGGAAAAGCGGTTGAGAGCTGCTTGCCATGCCTCTGATGCCAGTATAGACAATGTCGTTAAGGTACATTATCAAACTTCTGGTTGTTGTTTTCCAAACGGGCCACCATATATCGTCTCTCTCAATGCATGCAGTTACTAGTAAAGTTTTTAATATGCATGGAAGCACTCTAGAATTTGAAAGGGTTAATTGGATCATTAGGCGTACATGTTATTCATGTCAATATACTGTGTTGCAGGTATTAGAAGTTCTATTCTCAGAGTACGATGCGTCCTGCCATGGCCCAGGAAAATGGCAGAAACTTGCTGTATTCTTGCAACAAAGGTTTTTCTATCATTTTCAACCCACTGACTTTCATTTACGTCTATGTTTGTTAGATGATTCATTCGAGTCTTTCTCTTGTTGATCCTGTTTAAACATACAGCTTGGAAGGCCCGATATATGATCTCACCAAAAGGCTTATAGATAACATTGCTTCGGAGAAGAGTTCGCTTGTGCTGAAATGTCGTTCCGTTGAAGACAAGATGAAGCTCCTTAGCAAGCAATTGGAGGATAGTGAGAAATACAAATCGGAGTACCAGAAACGTTATGATGATGCCATCAATGATAAGAGGAAGCTGGCAGATGAGTATACAAACCGCATAACTAATCTGCAGGGTGATAACAGTTCATTGAAGGAGCGATGCTCTACTCTGTTGAAAACACTAGATTCTGCCAAACAAGAGATTACAGAGTGGAAAAGAAAATATGACCAGATTGTTTTGAAGCAGAAAGCGGTTGAAGATCAGGTTACTTCAGAAATAGAAGTTCTCAGGTCACGGAGTACAGCTTCTGAAGCAAGGCTTGCTGCAGCTAGGGAACAAGCAAAGTCTGCTCAAGAGGAGACAAAGGAGTGGAAAAGGAAGTGTGAGTTTGCTGTTAATGAGGCGAAATCTGCTTTCGAGAAAGCTTCCTCAGTGCAAGAGCGTTCAAGTAAGGAAACCCAGTTGAGGGAAGATGCTCTTAGGGAGGAATTTAATTGCACATTGGTTGAGAAGGTAGCTTCTCTATCTCTGTCCTCTTTTTAACTAACTATTAGGATGGACATTTCATATTTCTCTCTATCTGGGCTGGGACTATGAATAATTCGCAGTGTTATTGAACTGCAGGAAGAGGAAACAAGGGAGAAGGCAACAAAACTCGAGCAAGCTGAGCAGTCGTTGACAACTCTAAGACTAGAATTGAAGGTGCGGTTTTTTGAATTAAATATTTCTGTTTATTTTGATCTTCCAAACTATCTTACTCTCATCCAATTGGATGCGTTTGCTCCCCTTTTGTATGTATGTGCATGTTTCTAGTTCTGCAAATTTTAGGGAAGATAGAAGTGACATTCATCCATTATTCTAACAACTCTTTTTTTTACACATGTATACTATACGCGGTGCACAAATCTATCCATATACAACTGGATACTCATAGTCTCATGTATATCAGTATATGTAATCGTGCGTTGTGTTTAAGATCATTGAATCAGTTGAGCATTTCTTTTGGAACGTGTCTTAGGTTATGTAATTTGTCTTTTTGCATTTGCAGGCAGCCGAGTCAAAACTTGAAAGCTTTGATGTAGAGACATCATCACTAAAGCTAGAAATTAGGGAGTTGGTTGATAAGTTGGAAAGTGCTAACACCAAGGTGCTATCATATGAACGAGAGGCCTTAATATTAGAGCAGGAGAAAATCCATCTGGAGCAAAAGTACCAGTCCGAGTTCCAAAGATTCGATGAGGACCAAAAGAGATGTAGAGCTGCTGAAAGAGAAGCTAAACATGCGACTGAACTGGCAGACAAAGCTCGAGCTGAAGCTGTCACCGCCCAGAAGGAGAAAAGCGAGATTCAGAGGTTGGCAATGGAAAGACTGGCTAAGATCGAAAGAGCCGAGAGGCAAATGGAGAATCTAGAGAGACAGAAAACCGATATGGAGGACGAGTTGAGCAGACTACGTGTATCTGAGATGGAAGCCGTCTCAAAAGTAGCTGTTCTCGAGGCCAGAGTCGAGGAACGAGAGAAAGAGATAGAATCGTTGTTAAAGAAAAGTAACGAGCAGAGGGCTCACAACGTGAAATCACTGGAGAAGCTGCTGGATGAAGAAAGAGAGGCACATATAGCTGCAAACAGAAGAGCAGAAGGTCTTTCTCATGAGCTGCAAGCTGCACAGGCAAACCTCGACCAGCTTCAACAAGAACTCGCCCAAGCAAGGTTGAAAGAATCAGCACTCGACAACAAAATCAGGGCCACGGCTTCCACACGTAGAAAGCGGACAAGAACAGAAGAAGAAGATGATACGGGTGGCGTCGGATCTGACATGGAAACGAGCGAAGGAGTCAACACGAGGTCGACTAAGAAGACGCGAAGCAGCGCGGCGATCAACACCCAGACAGAGGAGAGCGGGCAAAGCCAGCAAAACAACGGGGAAGAGGAGGATTACAGGAAGTTCACAGTGCAGAGGCTGAAGCAGGAACTGACAAAGCATGATTTCGGGCATTTGCTGCTGA
>NW_010967966.1:570883-573452 GCF_000463585.1 Tarenaya hassleriana | reverse complement strand
GCTGAACCGAGGCAACCTTAACAAGAAAGAGATTCTTGCCTTGTACGAAACTCACCTTCTCCAGAAATCTTGAGTTCCTCCTCTTTTGTACAGCGGTGGAGGTAAGTTAAAACACCAAAGAGATTTGGAACAGAATCGGATTTAGCGAAAGCCTGACTTAGTTGTGTTTCTCTAACTTCGAAGTAAGCAAGTGGTCTTGTTATGATTTAGGGTTTAAAGGGAGTGTCCTTGCTTCGGTACTATCTCTGTGGCTCCTTTTTTTTTTTGGACTTTTGACTTCGATATGATTTTTTTTTTTGCTCTACTTTGACCCGTTTTTTTTGTTTTCTTTTTGGTGTCGTCGGTCGTAGAAATGATTCTAGAACTTTTACTTTTTATATATTATTTCTATATATTTAAAAATGGTCTGATTGTATGCGGATTATTCATTCTTTGGTGTAACCGTTGCCCCGAAGGAAAGTAAAGCTGTATGCATAGGCTTTATCACCACGAAATTTACAGGCAAGGTTGCTGTGTGCTGCGTATTGCATGCCGTTAGATTTGGGTGGGTTACACTTAATTAATTTTTTTTTATAAAATATTTACACTAATTAATTAACTGTTCCATCATGTTTAATCTTGAAGGGGAAAGAAGTGAGTCAGATAGCCATACAGAAGAGATGCCTTGTTCAACACGGTATCGGATTAGGTCGACCGTCCAATTTTGACGAACTCTCCCTCCTCCAAAGTCCAAACCTAAATTAAATTCCCATATTTACCCCCTTCTCCTTCCAGGAATCCATCAACTTCTCCGTGGATTTCCCCGTACACTTGACCCGTCATTTCTCACACATGAATGTCAAATATTTTCTTTATTTCATTTTCAGTTTAGATATACACTTTTATATTTCGAAAATATACGAAATTTTTTTCTATGAAAATATATTTACCCCAAAATGCTGATCAACACGGAAAATCAATACACATCCACATTCGACGACACTTTTCTTCAGGGCGAAAAAGAATAATGTATGTACACCGTATACCACTTCAATTACCCAAAACTTCTACGATGATTTCGTATCTAACCCGTAAAAATTTTAATTTCTCAGAAAAACCCCACAATTTACCAAATCGATCAAATCAACCCCCTTCCCCTTCCCTCTCCACACTGCTCAAAATGGCGGCGACCTGAGAAATAGAAGGCCGACTCCTCCGCGAGTTCCCGACGCACGCCAAAGCGACCTTAGCCATTCTTAGGACAAGACACTTAATCTCACTCTCCACCACGATTCTCGGATCCAAAAACTCCCCAAATCTCTGTTCTTTGATCATCGGCGCTGCCCATTTCACCATCAATCCGTTCTCGCTCCTTCTCCCGCTCAAAATCTCCAGCAACACAACGCCAAATCCGTAGACATCGCTCTCCTTGCCGTACCCTTCCTCCACGCACCCCGCAATCCCCGATTTCTCATGCGGCACCAAAAACCCGAATCCGTAATCCGAAAGCCTACCCGAAAACTCCGCGTCGATCAATATGTTCGAAGATTTGATCCGTCCATGGACGATGCTAGGGTTTATCCCTTCGTGCAAGTACTCCAAACCTCTGGCAACTCCGGCGGCCACTCTGAAACGCTTCCTCCATTCCAACGCCGCCGCATCCTCGCCGGAATTTGAGTCTCCGTGCAAGTAGAAATCGAGATTCTTCGCCGTTCCGACGAACTCCGTCAGGAAGATTCTCTCCCCCGGAGCTTCTGAGAACCCTAGAATGGAAACGATGTTCGGGTGCTGCGCCAAAGAGAGGGTTCTCAGAACAGAGGAGAAACCGGATCCCGGTTTACTCAAAACCAGACCGGGGTGTATCCTCTTGATCGCCACGAGCTGGTTATCTCCGGGCAAAACCGCCGCGTAGACCGTTCCTAACCGGCCTCGACCGATGATTTGTCGCTGGTTAAACCCGTCGGTCGCGGCGTCTACATCGGTTAAGGGATAGGAGCGTGCAACCGGTTTGGTCTCCGGAAGCAGAGATTCTTCGGACCGGACCGGTTTTCTCCTGCAGAGGAGGAAGAGGAGGACGGCGAGGACGAGAAGAGAGACTGAAAGCAGAGACAGAACGGAAGCGTAAGCGATTTTCTCAGATTTGTCCATTTTTCCTTCAACAAAAAACAAGTTCAATTTTTGGTGAATGAAATTTGATATGATTGGGTATATATGTATATATGCGCATATATATTTATGCACATAAATTAAATACATACGGTCAAAAGAGACAAAAATGGAATAATAGTTAGATATTCAACTAATATTTTTGGGGTCATTTATTTGAAAAATATGTAGCATTCACCACTTCAGAAATGGAATATTGTTCACAATATAAACAAGTAATCATTTATAAAATATTATCAATTTACACTTTTTATGTATTTCTCCCACAAAAAATAAGTTATTAGCGCAATGGAATTCGGGTTTTCTATTTTATTTATTTTTTTCTGCAATCCTTGGTAGGTTCCGTGGATGAACAGCGTCACCCATATTATATACAATATATATATATATATATATATATATATATATATATATATATATATAT
>NW_010967966.1:565300-570666 GCF_000463585.1 Tarenaya hassleriana | reverse complement strand
TATATATATATATATGAGCTCGAAATATTATAGGACCCATATGACTTTGGCAGGGGTAACTTACTCCTAATCACTAATGCCATTTTTTATTAATATTTTTATATTATTTTCTCACTATCAGTAAACAGGTACACAGTCTTTTTCTCTACATGTTTTTTTTACTGATATACGTTATTGTTTTTTGAAGGTACAAAACCAACCAAAATGGAAATATTTGGTTACATTAGGAGAGAAAATAAAAAGACGAGGCTCTAGAAACGTTATCGTTATGTTAAGTAACACCATAGTGTGCATTCCCTAATAACATATGCATATAATATAAAGATCTTATATTATTTATTTCCCCAAAGATTTTTATATTATTATGATACCTGAAGCCCATGCCCACTGACGGTCCCCATTGGTCTGTTTGTTAAATTATTGCCCCCCATTTTTTTTATAAGAAAAAAGCTTTATCTTAACTGTTTATGAACTAATTCAATCACCATAAATTTAATATTATAATCAATAAAATCAAAATATGACCACACTATATTTTGGATCATATGGTCACATGATCACAGTTGGAGAATGGTATATAGTAAAATAAAAATAACTAAGCAAGGGTATTTTTGATATAATGTACGATAAATAGCACAATTCAATCGAAAAAAGGAAATAAAAAAATACACACGAAAAAATGTACGGAAGCAGGCCCGTGGATAGAGTTTTGGAAATTTTACGTCAAACCCGAAAAGCCCAAATATGATTGGCCCAAATGAGAAAGTCCAAATGTAGATGAGAATGTAAGGCCCAATAGATATCTTCAGTGTTTTTCTTTATATATATTTATTTATATAGTGAATGGTAACGTGCAAGCCATATGGACACGCAGGAGCCGAAAGAATGCGTGCCTTGCGTGATTGCGTCGGAATAAATAACTCGAAGAAATGAAATTAATAGAAGCCAGAAATCGTTATTGACTCTACGTAATATTTACATTGTATGCCGAACTATGTAACTTCCAAGTTCAATAAGACGTTTGCTTGCTTGATCTCCACGTAACATCTACATGACATTTCATATAAGACGATGCAGAGAAAATTCTATCAACTTCTACTGAAAAAACAAAAACACACCATCGTTAAGCCGCCTTATTCAATATGAAATAATCTGTCAAAATAGACCAACTCAACCGGACTTCAAGTGATTAATTTTAAATTGTTTGGGCAACCTTGTACACTACTCTTTTCTTTGACACGGTCCGAATGACTCGTTCACAATAAGATCCCAACTCGGGTTTACTATTTTTTTTTTTGCATATGATGAATAATAAAATAAAGTAGTTTCATGAGAACTAAAGAGGGATGAATCATTTTAAATTGCATGTACCAAACTTCCGATGAACTCAGCACTAATCCTCAGAAATAGAATTGGTAAAACAAACATTTCTTTTTTCTTTTTGGAAAGAAATATAATTTGCAATGTATCCCTTTGTTACAAGAAGGGTCAGGAACATGTTTTCCCTCAAACAAAACCGGATTAGGGTTTACTTGCAAGGCATCACAACAACAATGCAAGCCTTCCCTCCCTTTCCCTCTACTCAATAAATTCCTTCTCTTTGATCACTGCTCGTGTATTGAAACCAAAACCCATCTCTGTCCTAATCCTGTCACTTGACAAACAGATAAGTAAAAGGCATAAACCTGGAAAAGTGATCCTCTTTGTCATGGAGATTAAGGTTGAAGTCGGGAATCCTGACGCTCCTCAGGTTGATGAACAGAGAGTTCCGCTCCTGCAGGACCGGGATCTTCCTGAGATCGAGAGAAAGAATTGGGTACAAAAGGCGATAAGTCAGACATTTCAGACAACTGCTCATCTGGCTAACCTCTTGCCTACAGGGACGGTTCTTGCTTTCCAGCTACTATCGCCCATTTTCACAAACGGTGGGAACTGCGATGGGGTTAGCCGGATTATGACAGCATCTCTGGTGGCAATATGTGGATTTTCTTGCTTCATACTCAGCTTCACAGATTCCTTCAGGGACAAGAATGGAAATGTCTGTTATGGGTTTGCCACAATCCGTGGCTTGTGGATAATTGATGGGTCAGGGACTCTCCCACCAGAGGTTTCTAAGCGTTACAGCCTGCGGTGTATGGATTTCACTCATGCCATCATGTCAGTTCTTGTGTTTGGTTCAGTGGTTCTGTTTGATCAAAATGTGGTGAATTGTTTCTTCCCAGCACCATCAACCGAGGCAATGGAGGTTTTGACGGCTTTGCCTGTAGCCACAGGAGTCTTCTGCAGTATGTTATTTGCAACATTCCCAACCACACGCCATGGTATCGGATTTCCTCTCTCCGCAAATTGATGATCTGGCACCTGTCTGATCGCAATGGAAATTCCTCTTCGACTTTCAAGCTGAAAACTGATTGATGATTTTTTATGTACCTTTATCATTGTGTCTTACCATTCTTCTGTGATCATCTCTTGACTGAAGATACCAGTCATGTAAATTAAACTGTTCCAATCAATTGTGTTTATATCTACTGTCTCTGACTAATCAATCTTCTTACTGCAAGTACAATAACAACCTTGATCTGGTGTGGAAACCAGAGGGAGCCATGCCCCCAATAATCAGATTCACAAATCTTGATCTTGGATCTCAAATTCTCTAAGGAGCGATTCTGAAGCTTCTTGCACAACCATTTTCTCCAATGTTTGACCTACCAGCAATTTCCATGTTCCTTTGTCCGGTATACACCCATCAGTTACCATCTCGTTGACTATTTGAACAGCTTTCTGCAGTTCTCTCTTTTTGCACAAACACTTCACCAGAGAGTCTGATGTCTCAGCCTCAACCGAGATACCCCTAGTCCTCATGCTTAGATACAAACTAAATGCGCGACTTGGATCACTTGTACACAGACCTCGTACTACTTCATTGTTTATCCTCACATGGATGCTCCAAGTTAAACGATTCGGCGTTATTCCCCCAAGAATCATCTCATCGAGGAAGTTGGCAGCCTCACGAAACTTGCTGACACCACAGAAACCACTTATTGTCTTTCCATACAATCCAGCATCTGGTTTCAGACCCTGAAGCTTCATCCTATCAAGAAGCTCAGTAGCCTCCTGAAGCTTCTGCTCTTTACATAGACCAGTGATCAATGTGCTATAGGTTACCATGTTGGGCTTGCAGGATCTAGCCACCATCATCTCGAACAGTTCCATGGCTTGCAAGGCACGCCCATCTTTGCAAAGACCATCCATCAGAGAACTGTAAGTGAAAACATTTGGTTCGATGCCTTTACATTTCATCTCTTCTAGCAACCCCATTGCTTCCATGACATTTTTGGATTCACACAAACCATGAATCAAAGACGTATAGGTAACAACACTTGGTGCACAATCTTTTTCCCCCATCTCCTTAATTAAACACTTCGCCTCAGCTATCCTTCCAAATCGACACAAACCATTAATCAGGGTGCCATAAGTATAGGAATCTGGGTTACATCCACGTTTAGGCATTTCACGAAAAATCTTGAGACCAGCATCAATTGTTCCACCATTTCTGCAGAGAGCTTTGATCAGAACATTGAGAGAAGCAACAGTAGGTTGTAAGCCTACCTCTCTCATGTACTTGTAAAACCTAAACGCCACCTTTAACTGATTCTCTTCCACGAGAATGGCAAAAACTGTAATGCAGGACTTCTGGGTGGGATTACAACCAAAATCCTTCATCTTGTGGAAGACCCGCAAAGAATCTAGTGGCCTATGAACACGACCATACCCTCTGCATATGGAAAGTAGTATATCTTCGTTAATGACACAACTCTCCTTCTTCATTCTTTCAACCAGATCCTCAGCAGCTCTGAATTTATTAGCAGACACTAACCTTAAGACCATATAACCAAAAGAACTCTGATCATGGCAAAACCCATTTGCATATTCTGCTGTTGCGGAGTTGAAAATTGAAGTAGCTTTCTCCACGTCCTTTTCAGCTCGCATCAGTTTGACAACCTGAGCAGGCGTGATCGTTTGGGACCACTTGAACATCTTTGCCTTACTACCCATTACAGTTTTTTTTTTGGAGAGATATCTTTCTAGAGCAAAAAGCGCAGAAATTTACGAAGAACCACGATTGTAGCGCGATATTCTAAGAAAATATTCTAAAGTCTCTTTGACGCATTTCATCGAACACTTGGTATGCACGATGATTTACACTAGGCCAACTCTGGAAAAACTGGATAGTCCATCAACCATACAACAGGAACACATTCAATCTCCACGAACTACGATAGAGAAAAAAATCTCACAAACTTCATAGTTGTCCAAATGAAACCAGACATGGAGATTTCATCCAAGACGTTTTCTGCACTGCTGATCCCACACGGAAACCCACCAAACCGAAAGAACCAGCCAGTACACTCCTGATGAAGCAGAATGTGACGCGAAGAGAAACAACCGAATCAGCGCCGAAGATGATTTCAATCGCCGGCACTGTCACTCATTAGGTTTCAGAAATGCTCTTATAAGAGTATAGTTATGCGGTCGATTAAATCCGCCCATGCTATCAGAGGCTTCGCTGCACGGACCATCGTAGTCTCTGAATGATTTAGAGGGTATCTCAAGCTTTGACCGCCCATGTGTAAGACTCGGATAATTGAAATAAATAAATAAGATTGTTATATTTACGATATTGTGTTGAGTAATTGAAATGCTTGAAAGATGTTCATTCCAATAGTTTATAAAAGTTGGGCATATGACTGTGTCACGTCGTCGAATCATTTTAAGACCAAACATTGCAAGGACGAAGAGAAAAAAAAAGCAGAGAATTTTTTTTTCTTGTTGACTATTTACACAATTATATATCTATTTGGAAAAATCAAATAATACAAAAGTAAAATGGTTGAAAATTTTACGGGGGAGATGATGAGATGGACTCTCGACTGGACAGGATGCGCTCTCGAGTCTCGGCCTCAACCCATGATTCGAGGATAAGATGGGCCCCGCAGCCATCCAGTCTCGGCCCGTTATCTTATCTAAGCACAGCAATCCTCACTGTATGTCATCCCATACTCTCCATCGAACGGTCGACATAGTATTATTATCTGGGCCGCGAAACATGTAATCACTGCTCCTGTGGCGATAGCAAAAGCATATTAACCGTCCGATCACCCAACTGTTACTCTTCAAAAACGCGAAAACCGCATATTTCGTTCGCTTCCTCTCACTGTCAGATATTTTCTCGAATCACCACCGCCCAACTGTCATGGAGTCACGCGTGCTCTCACGCGCCACCGCAACAATCGCCGGCTCCCCGTTCTTCAGGCGTGTTCACCGCCATCACAATCATCATGCCTCCGCAGCCACTGTCGACAGTT
>NW_010967966.1:533311-564657 GCF_000463585.1 Tarenaya hassleriana | reverse complement strand
CCTGCCGCCGACGGCGGAACCGTGATATCCGGCCGCCAGCTCCGCCCTTCCCTGCTTCTCGATAACTCATCCTCTGCGGTGATTGCTGAGGCGGTCACCGGCCGCAGGAAGAGGGAGATTCTCCGGCCGACGCGAGCTGCCGCTTCGTCCTCCGCCGAGGGTGGAGATTCCGCCGGGTAAGGTCCGTCTCCTCCGTTCTGACTCATCGGAGCGAGTCCCGGTGACTGACACGCCCGACTCGGTGTCTCTTTTATTTCGCAGAGCAGCAAAGGTCGGATTCTTCGACAAGTACCCGGCGCTTGTTACCGGCTTCTTCTTCTTCATGTGGTACGCGTCACTCGCTTCCATCCGCTCCTCTTCTCTTTACTATTCCTAAACCTGCGCAGGGGAGGCGCACGATAGCACTAGACCCTGACCATTTTAAAAAACCGTTACTGTTACCCGGTTTTACCGCCAAAAAAACTCGGCAAGCAAAGGATCTCTGAGCCAAGTTTTTAATTTACCGTTTTACCCTTTGATTTTTTCAGGTACTTCCTGAACGTGATATTCAACATCCTCAACAAGAAGATTTACAATTACTTCCCTTATCCCTAGTGAGTGACACTATTTTCTGCCTTTGCTCTTAATTACGTTATATGTGATTCTAATATATATATATATAATTGCATTTGATAGCCTATATTAGATTGATCATGATAATTGATATATGGATGCATATGCATATAATGCGATGGAACCATATTCTGTGTTGGACCAATGAGAATTGAAATTGCGGTCCTGCATAAAGATATATTCTTTTTGTTTGTTACAGCTTCGTATCGGTTATTCACTTGTTTGTTGGAGTCGTGTACTGCTTGGTGAGCTGGGCTGTGGGCCTTCCCAAACGGGCCGTAAGTAATTCTTTCCAAAGCCCACCTCCGTTGTATATATTCTTTTCCCTTTTCAATTTTATATTTTTTGTGTATGCATTTTTTTTAAAAAAAAATTATTCCAGTTTTTAACATGGCACTGTTTAGCTATGATTTGTGGTAGTTATAGGAAAAACGAGGAAACACATTTTCACATTTAGGAACAACTATTTTTTTTTCTTTCCATTTCATAGGTAAAACAATGCACATGAGTTCATACTAAAATGTAGGATGTTCGTTTCGGGTTTTGGTTTGGATATTTTCGGATTTGGTTATTTCGCTTTTAGAAAAATTATAACCATTCGATTTTTATATTGAATTCGGATTGGTTTTTTCGGTTCGATTTCGATTTTTATTGATAAAAATATTTATTGTTCAAGTATTTTTCATTTTTTTTATTTGATCCGGTTTTAGAGAAGTTGTAATAATTTCTTTTTTATATCAGATTCGGATCGATTACGATCATATGTTATTCGGTTTGGATCGGTTCATTTATTTGCTTTTTAACCAAATTTGTCACCCCAAAAAAATGGGTTCAAATGGTATGATAGTGATGAATTGTTCCTCTTTCGTATTCTTTATACTTAATTCTGAAGGGTTCTGGTATGGCTAATTAGCTGTTAATATGTTTAGCCAATAGACTCAAACCTTCTGAAGTTGCTGATACCAGTGGCTGTGTGTCACGGCATTGGCCATGTAACCAGCAACGTCTCATTCGCAGCCGTTGCCGTCTCCTTCACTCACACCATCAAAGGTACAATTCATCTATCGAGACGGATGGTAATATATATGGATCAATTCTTATGAAATGGGATGATTCTTCTTCTGAAATTGCAGCTCTCGAGCCGTTCTTCAACGCTTCCGCTTCGCAGTTCATACTTGGACAGTCCATCCCTATCACTTTGTGGCTTTCTCTGCTCCCTGTTGTCCTCGGTACCTACATTTCGATCCTTCCCTTATATTCTCGTGTTCGATGTTTTTGTTTCAACATCAGTTTGGTTAAACCCTTCATGCAGGAGTTTCCATGGCTTCCCTGACCGAGCTCTCATTCAACTGGACTGGTTTCATCAGCGCCATGATTTCCAACATCTCTTTCACTTACAGAAGCATCTATTCCAAGAAAGCCATGGTGGTTTCCTTCTTTAGAAATTAATGCTCTAGTCCTTGTTTCTATGTATAGCATATATATAACAAGTGCCGGATGTTTACTAATGTCCTTTTTCTCTCTCTGTCTTCTGAGACAGACTGACATGGACAGCACGAACGTGTATGCTTACATATCTATCATAGCCCTCTTCGTCTGCATCCCTCCCGCCATCATCGTAAGTAATGCTAAACCACTTTGAACTCTGCCTCTAAAAGATTCGGATTTTTATGATTTCAAGTAGGAACAAATGGACTCTCTTCATATGTAAGGTTGAAGGGCCTCAACTGCTGAAACACGGATTCAACGACGCAATCGCGAAAGTTGGAATGACCAAATTCATCTCAGATCTCTTCTGGGTGGGAATGTTTTACCATCTCTACAACCAGGTATTGCCATGCTCCTTCCTCCCAAACCGTGATGTCAACGTTTTTAACAGTGAACCTGAAATTTCGAAACTCATTTTTTTTTTGTAGCTGGCGACCAATACCTTGGAGAGGGTGGCACCGCTGACTCATGCGGTGGGGAACGTTCTGAAACGTGTTTTCGTGATCGGTTTCTCGATCATAATCTTCGGTACGCTATAATCCTATACGGCCTCTTCCCATATGGAATGGCTTTTTTACAAAGAGATCGACATTTTGGAAATTGGGTTTTGTTTTTTTGACGGTGGGAATGGAATGTGTTATGATGCAGGAAACAAGATATCTACTCAAACAGGAATAGGAACAGGCATAGCCATTGCTGGAGTTGCCATCTACTCCCTGATTAAGGCCAAGATGGAAGAAGAGAAACGGGTCTGTTCTTTCCAAAAAAAAATATGAAATAATATTCAGTTTTTATTATAATATATGATTTTGATATTAAATGAAGTATCATTTTGGTCTCATCACAGAAAGGAAAGGCCGCATAGAGAAAGGCAATGGAGGAGGGAGGGAGGAAGGAGCGATCTAATGGATATAAATAACAACAAAATGCAATGTTGTACTGTTATACCATTGTTTCTTTTTATATAATTTAATTTTGGCTTTTTGTTTTTTGAATAGAACCCCATGCATGGACCATCTCTTCTATTACAACTTCTAAATAATAATTATGTATTTATTTGCAATTCTGATTGTTGCTTGCCTTTGGCGTGCGCGCGCGCGCATATATATATATATATATATATTTGATAATCCGAAAGTTTATCTAAAAGATCGAGAAAGTCCAGTTCCTCTTCATATTTGGATTTGAATATAGGGTAAAAGAATGTTTTGTATATTCTCCTCCTGTTAGGCCACCTAAATTTAAATATATTTTTTTTGTACATGCCATTAAAGAGCTTTTCGGAGGTCTAACGTTTGCGTATCCGCAAATCACGGAAGCAAATTTTCGACAACTCTATTTGGTGTGGTGGGACACAAAATTTCCCTACTTGCTGCCTTTTTCATTACACTTTCTTACCAAACGTTCGGTGTTGTCTTCATTTGATTTGAAGTTTGTGTACTTTTCCCTTTTTCATTTTTCCTTTCAACTTAAATGCGAATCTTAGTTAAGGAAATAGTAGAAGATATAATATTTATAACTAATATACATCAAACACGTTTTTTCAAAAATATAATTATTGAATATATATATATATATATATATATATATATATATATATAACCAAAGGCCAAGATCTACTCCAACTTTTCTTCCCCAAAATGGCTCCATCACCAAAACTCACATCTCTTCTCTGCGTCATCTTCTTCATCATCATCGTCAACGTAAGTATATTCTCTCCACAAACCAAAGCAAGAAACATCCAAGGCTTCACCCAACTCAACGGCCAAAACCCAAATGGCTCCATGAAAGCAACAGAAGAAGACGACCAAGATCCTGTCTTTGTCCGACAAACTGGGAACGGATATGGCCTTTATCCCCATTACAGTTTCAGCAACGACGGCTCGGATGTTGAAGGGAACCCACATGAAGATAACGGCCAAGTGTTCGAACCTTAATTAAAACATATCCAGATTCGTTTGTTCAGATCTCAACGTGTATGCATTGATCGTTCGGCCTGTTGTGTTGATGTAATATTAGTCGAGTTTCATATTCTTTCTCTCGTCACTGATTTTCGTTCTCTATCTAATTTTCAGCTATAAAATATACTTTTTAATAAGTGTTTACAGACCGTTTCACATAAATTTACTCGAAATTTTATCTGATATAATCAAACCGACGATAGTGACACTAAAATTTTGCATTAGCGTTACAATCTTCTCGAAAAGATCCACAATGATATGATGAAAAAGAATGTACTTTGAGACCAACCATTTACGTGAAATGCAAAATGTGACAGAAATGATTTGAGAAAGAATCCAATACCATCCCGGTTTAGACCGGGTCGTCAAAATACACAACCGGACTCTGTTTTGATGTAAGCTAATGTTCAAATGGACGATGAATCATCGTCAATGTCGTCTCCGTTCCCTCGCAAGATTTCTGGACCATCGAGTTTCCTTTAAAGTCACTCTTCGATCTCTGTCTCTCTCGAAACGTTCCTTGTATTCTTCCAGAACATTCCAAAGCTCTGGTGGTTTCGGTTCAGGTAACGGTGCGCCGCCAACTGTAGTAACGTACTTGAGGCTCTTGTCCGAATCTTCAGCTTCCAAGTCGCTGCTTCCTGGGGAACAGATTCATGGCCGTTTGATTGGACTTGGGTTGTCAAAAGATTCGAAATTTCGAAATTCTTTGATTGGTCTCTATGGGAAGTGTGGTTTTTTCGGCTACGCGCGCAAACTGCTCGACGAAAGTCCTGAGCCGGATTTTGTTTCTTGGTCGGCCCTCATTTCGGGATATTCCCAGAACGGCTTCAGCCAAGAAGCTCTTAGGGCTTTTCAGGAGATGCATTGCCTCGGTCTCAGGAGCAACGAGTTCACTTTCCCAAGTGTTCTCAAGTCCTGCGCAGCTAACAAGGATTTGAAATTGGGGGTTCAGGTTCATGGGGTTACCATTGTTACTGGTTATGAATCTGATGAGTTCGTTGGGAACAGTTTGGTTGATATGTATGCAAAATGTGGAGAATTGGAGGCTTCGAGGAGGGTTTTCAATGAATTGCCTGAGAAGGGTGTGGTTTCTTGGAATGCTCTGCTTTCTTCCTATATGCAAAACGATTCTTGTGCTGAGGGAATTGATCTATTCCATGACATGGTGAATGCCGGAGTAAGGCCCAATGAGTTTAGTTTGTCTAGTATGATAAAAGCTTGCGCCGGGTTAGGAGACATTGGTGAAGGAAGGAAACTTCATGGATATCTAATAAAACTTGGGTACAATTCTGATCCCTACTCATCGAACGCACTCGTCAACATGTATGCCAAAGCCGGGAGCTTGGTAGATGCATTTCTTGTTTTCCAAGAAGTAGAGAGTCCTGATATTGTTTCTTGGAATACTATTCTGGCTGGTTCTGTTCTTCACGAGCATTATGAGCTGTCTCTGCATTTGTTTGTGCAGATGAGTAGATCGAAAACACGTCCCAACATGGTGACACTATCAAGTGCACTGAAAGCTCTTGCCAGGATTGGGTTTAAGGAATTGGGAAAGCAGTTTCATGCTCACCTTCTGAAGATGAACGCAATGGAATCTGATTCTTTCATCGGTGTCGGAATCATAGATATGTATTCAAAGTGCTTGATGACGGACGATGCTAGAAAGGTTTTTGAATTGATGCTAGAGAAGAAAATGGTTGCTTGGAACGCCATGATCTCTGGGTATTCACAAAAGGGAGAAGACTATGAAGCCGTTTTGCTCTTCCCTGAAATGCACAAGGAAGGGATGGGATTCAATCAAACCACTTTGTCAACAGTCCTAAAATCTGTAGCTGCTTTGCAGGCCAGTGGTCTTTCTGAACAGATCCATGCTCTCTCTCTAAAATCGGGTCTCATGTCTGATAATTACATTGTAAACAGCCTGATTGATGCATACGGGAAATCCGGAAAAGTAGAGATTGCAACTAAAGTTTTTGAGGAGAATCCTTCCCCCGATTTGGTGTCATTTACATCGGTGATCACAGCTTATTCTCAATATAGACAAGGGGAGGAAGCGATGAAGCTATACTTAGACATGCAACACCGGGGATTAAATCCAGATGCGTTTGTATGCAGCTCCCTTCTCAATGCATGTGCAAACCTGTCAGCGTATGAGCAAGGGAAACAAATTCATGTCCATGTGTTGAAGTTTGGATTCATATCAGATGGCTTCGCGGGTAACTCTCTCGTCAACATGTATGCAAAATGCGGTAGCATAGAGGATGCAGACCGAGCATTCTCTGAGATACCGGAGAGAGGAATTATCTCTTGGTCGGCTATGATTGGAGGATTAGCTCAACACGGGCATGGACAAAAGGCCCTTGAAATGTTTGAATTAATGCTCGAAGATGGAGTTGCACCAAACCACATAACTCTAGTAAGTGTACTCTCTGCCTGCAACCACACTGGGCTTGTATCCGAGGCAAAACGCTATTTCGAGTCAATGGAAAAACGTTTTGGCATCCAACCCACGCAAGAACACTATGCTTGCATGATTGATGTGTTAGGCAGAGCAGGGAAACTGATTGAGGCCATGGAAATGGTCGAGAAAATGCCCTTTGAACCCGATGCATCCGTCTGGGGAGCACTTCTTGGCACAGCTAAGCTACATAAGAACGTGGAACTCGGTCAACGCGCTGCGAAGAAGCTATTGATTCTTGAGCCGGAAAAATCGGGCACACACGTTCTTCTGGCAAACATATATGCGTCTGCTGGAATGTGGGAGAATGTAGCGAGAATGAGAAAGTTGATGAGAGAATTCCAAGTGAAGAAAGAACCGGGAGTGAGCTGGATTGAAGTCAAAGACAAAGTACACACGTTTATTGTCGGAGACAGAAGCCATCCGAGAACCGAAGAGATATACGCGAAGCTTGATGAGCTGAGAGAGCTTCTGAACAGGGCAGGGTATGTTCCAAAGGTGGAAACAGAGCTTCACGACGTGGACAGAAGCGAAAAGGAGAAGCTTTTGTTCTATCACAGCGAGAAATTGGCGGTGGCTTTCGGTCTGATCGTAACTCCTGCCGGAGCTCCGATCAGGGTCAAGAAGAATCTGAGAATCTGTGGCGATTGCCACACAGTGTTTAAGTTTGTGTCTGAGATTGTTTGTCGGGAAATTATAGTTAGAGATATCAACAGGTTTCATCACTTCAGAGATGGGTCATGCTCTTGTAGAGATTACTGGTGATTAGTAACGCACCAATCGAAAAGATTCTTTTATTTGCATTTTTTTTCTTGTATCATTCATGATATTGACATAAGATATTTCAATTGATCTCGTGTGCTGAACTTCACCATTCAAAACAAAAAAATTATTTTGTTTTCTAGTTATAGTTTCCAAAGTGAATACGGACCACGTAAATGCAACCAACCAAGCATGAGTTGTAACGTGTATGTAATAGAAATGGAAGAAATTACGGAATTATGCCAGATTTTTATTTTGTGTTTCCATCAGTTGTACATACAAAATCGCTGTTCTCTTCTAATATCTTGTCGTATTCACAGTAGATTGGAGGATTTCAGTCAACCGTATACACGTGGATGTGGACCAAAAAACCAGCCGTCGACCGATCTTTCATGAACTAAAACCTTGTTCTGGTTTCCTTGTCCTCATGCGTCAAGTGGTTATTTTCTCAGCTGCCAAACAGGGCTTTTTTCTTTGCACCTTTGTTGCCTATATATACACCCCAAGAATCATCTCTGGAGTTCCTCACAAGGGAAAAAGGAAAAAGAAAGACAAGGATATATTCGTAGTACTTTCTCCGGCATTTTTTGCGTTTTGACGGAATCAAGGACTTGAAGAAAAAACGAAGGGAGTCATGGTTAGAGAAGCGAGAAGATCGGAAAAAGCTGAGGTGGCGCCGGAGCCGGTGGTTTCTCACCGGAAATGTTCAGTCTCTCCAGCTCTGGATACGATTTTAGAAGAAGGGTGTGAAGATTTTCAAGATCACAGCATCCACCGACCTCTGCTTTATCTTTTTCCGGCGATCATTTCGGTAGTATCATGGATTTTGTTGTACGGACAAGAACTTGTCCGATTATGATCTTGAGTGAGTGAGTGAGATATAATATATTATATAGCAGGAGAGTTCGTTCTTTGAATTCCCTCTTTCTCGATTCACCATGGTTTGTTCATATGAAATACTTATCATCAGATACAAAACTAGATTCGATCTAAAAACATGTAGAGATCTGTCATAAAACTTCCACTAGAAACAAACAACATATATCCAATCTCCCTTCTTAGGACAAACCCCAACGGCATCTCATTTTTCCCTATCATATACAGCTCATGATGAGAACCACAAAAAAAACGAAAACAGCTCAAGAACCTATATATGAGACGAAATTCTTGTACAGCACCAAGTAAAAGAACATGGAGAGCACAAGAGGAAGAAAGATCACGATCCTCTTCGGCGCCCTAACAGCGAAACCGTCGCATCCCTCTTCGAAAATCGTCTCCAGCTTGGGCGAGCTGGAGAAATTCTGTTGCTGCTTGTGGTGATGTGAAGCAAGAAGCGACGGTGCTACCTCCCCCCACGTTTGAACAAACCTCATCTCCTTCACCATTTTCACACTGATCTTTCTGGGATTCACAGAGAAGGAAAATGGTGGAGTTTAGGGTGTTTCTTTTCCTGTGATTCGATGAGTGAGATATTATCAAAAGGGCCCTAGAGATGGATGTTTTCGGGGGGATGGAGGTAGTTTATATAGACGGAATAAAACCGCGTAAGGGTACAAACATGGAAAAGAAAATGCGAGAAAATTTGGTGATAAGGCAAGAAAAAAAAAAGAATGGACGATTTGCAGAGTGCCAAGGAAGCAAACTGTGAATCGTTTTGTTGTATTGCTAAACTTAGAAGTGCTAAAGATAGATCAATCCATCAAAACATATTTAGGGTTTTTGTTTTCTTCAGAGTCAACAAAGGTCAAAAGGCATACGTATTGTATAAACACTAGAAGACTATAATATCAAAACCCATATATGGTTTTTTTGTTACATGCATGGGAAAGATAATGACTCTATCTGGTCATATATTTAGAAAAATACAAAATAAAAGTACATCTCTGGATGCAAAATAATTTAATCTATTTTCTTATCGTGAAAATTTCTAAAACCAATTTTTTTTCATTTTTTTTTAACTACCAGGGAATAGATTTAAGGAAAATACGGACAATGAGGTAGAATAAGCAGCTTTTCATAGTTATGGACGATTAAGAAAAGAGAATATAAATATAGGGGTGAATTTGAAACGTTTGCGTTAGTGAAGGACTTGATAACGAAATAGTCTTTATTTTCCTCCTCCTCCAAAAAATTATTGTGTATATATAACTAGTAATTTCTTTAATGAAGATTCGCCGGAGTCCGGAGGAAGTTAAGCGGGATTGGATTTGATGGCGGAAGAAGAGAAGCAAACTCTGGCGGATTCTTCTCCGTCTCCTCCGACGAAATTCTCACCGCATTCCGATCCTCCGCCGCTGCCTCAATTCGATCCCAGTCGAAGTAATTCTCTCACTCGCTAATTTTCTGCGACAATTTCGTTTTGAATTGATATTTAGGGTTTTCTGTTTCCGTTCTCGGCTGGTGTGTTCTTGATTGATACGGTTATGCTGAGGAGGATCTAGCTGCTTCTCCGCCGTTATTATTGTGCCCAAAGCTTGCATTTATTTTATTTTCTTAAATTCCTAGAGAACCAAGTTCACATGTAAACTACGGATTCATAAACAGATTAGAGTTTAAATTGGATAAGATGGTGCTGTTGATGATTGCATATTATTACTGAAAAATGCAGTCAGAAAGTAGTTGTCCTGTGGGTTCTTATCTGAAAATCTGATCCCTTGTGTAAGGAAGAAATTGATCAGAACGCACGTTACCTCACTGGAATGATGTTTAAACTGCATCTAACATGGTGATTCGAGTATTTTTTATGAAGATTTTGAAGCGTTGTCTATCATTCTTGATGTTGCACCTGTTATGAACATTACTCTGTTTCTTGGTGTATCTCTCAATGATGACCCGAGTATAAATGACAGATGTTTTGTGGATGGATTACTTACTTTGCTTACAAGCACTGTTTTTTAGATGGTCCTAAGTCCTAACCCTTCATCCCAAAAGCATTCAGCATCTTCTCAGGCACTGAGTTGGATAACCGCTTCCGCCTTTGTGATGCCTTCCTTTCTTTTTTTTTCTTTTTTTTTTTTGTAATTGTGCCTTCCTTTCTTTTGATATATACTGATTGCCACAATTCTCTTCTTTCTAAGTGATTGGTATTATCAAAAGGAAGGCTTTGATCAAAGAGTTAGCTGCGGCCTACCACGCTGAGTGCCTTGCACACTGCCGAGAACTTCTGGAACTTCAAAAGAAAAAGGATGAGGTCAGAAACACTCGATTTCCCTGTTCTTTTTTTTTTAACCCTGAAACATAGTTTGCACCTGTTTTGTTCTGTCTTGATCGGGTGAGTGAGTGGGATGAATTCAGGTGGTTGACGGGTGACCGAGCTGTTGAGCTCATAGTTTGATCCTTTTCTTTCTTGTTTGATTTTGATCTTGCTTTTGCTTTTGCAGCCATTTCTCGAGACAAAATTCCCGGAAGATTCGAGAAAAGAGATATCAAGACCTTCGAAACGAGCAAAGAAAACCCGCTGAGCATCTTCCCGAATCCATCCACGGCTGCCTAGCAAAATTTCGTGCCTTGAGTGTGCCAGTCACCCCAGCTGCATACGCTACTCTTGCCTTGTTGTACCAATCTGTAATTAGCTTTTTCACTGATTAACGTCCTAACCAAATTTGGTCCAACGTTTTAATGCCTGCATTTTAGTATATCATAAATCCTCAGGTCTCGCTTCTACTGGCTTGGCATGGTCACTGATAACCCTCTCGTTGACTGAGAGGGGTTGACAATGGGCCATCGCAGAAAGTATTTGGGCCTAAAGTACGCATAGTCCGCGGGCCATATATCTGAATACTGCGAGCTGTGATTAATTTTCTGAAAATTATTATAAGTATCCCTTTATCTTAATAGTTATTTAAATCCTTTTTGGTTGTTTGTGCACAAGTCACCATCAGAAATATATTGAAAATATATATTTTTTTATAAAAAAAAATTAAACTTAATCTACGTCATAAACTTAATCTACGTATATTGGATTAAATTCAATTTAAATATAAAAATAATATGTCGGTATTGTTTTCATGAGAGTTTAGTTATAATTATGATGACTTGGTGATGTCGACAGCGTCAGCGTCCGTCTTCCTAACCTCGTTAGCTCGTTTAAACCATTAGTGTCGTTTTACAAAGATAAGTAGTTTGCGATTTCATGTTGTGGTCCTTCAGTAAACTTTGACCAGTAATGATTGGTCGCAAGATATAAATATGACCGATTGTTTTTAACCATTAAAATAAACTGTTTTTAATGACAATAATTAATTAGAGATAATCTAAGAATGGAAAGGTGTAATCAAAGCTTGGGGTTCATTCCATATGGAGCATATGTTTAGTTGACATTTTAATCATGAGTAATGGACCAACCAGATTCATTTGTGGTCCATAAAATAGGACATTTGCCTTCAATGCCCTCCTCGATTATGTGTAGGTGAGATCATAAAACTCACAGCTACTTGAGTAAGACCTTATATCATATATTTTACTACTTACTTAAAACAATATTTTCTATTAAAAAAACTTAAAATAATATTTTGTGAAAATTAAAATAATGTTTTGTAGAATGGTTTACACATTTAAAAAAAACAAATCAATTACGTACCATTTTCTTGAATTATTATGTAGTAGCACTAAAGACAAACCAACAACACCGCGGTCAAACAAAACTAACAAAATTCAAATATTCTAAGCCATTTAAATTTGAAAACAATATTTTTTGATGACTCGTGAGATGAATGAGATTGATTGATAACGCTGAAATGGAATACTAAAAGGATAAGGATGTGTATTGCCCTTTGTAGCTATCTCCTTATCTTATATATATATACACACACATATGCATATATATACACACGTGTGTGTGTGTGTGTGTTTGATGAGTAACCACGTCTAGAAATCTCAAAATAAAATAAATGTGTACATATACACCTTCATCAAAGTAATGAACCCAGGAAAAAAAAATGTAGATAGTTGTAGTCATTCGCTATAAAAACGAGCAAGTATATGCAGAGTTTGTCAACCATCCATGCCGGTCCTTTCAGAGTTTAATCGCATATATCTCATGTGATTACATAATAAATCTAACATCTATGGTTATATATGTAACATATATGTATGTATATGCGTACATGCGTGTATAATGTTGTCAAACGTCAGGAATCTGGATCCAGTATATATGTATCATGTGCACCTGCGCGTGTCTCTGCACATGTATTTATATTATATACATGCACGGATATGACTATATATACATCTAATTAGGCATGCTATGATGTATGGAATGCATACACACAATTTGGAGACGCATATTTAAATTCAAACGTACTTGAAGAAATTGTGTGTTGCGCACATTGGAACCTTAATCTATTGCAAGGGTAATTTAATATTTAATAGTCATTATATATAAAAAAAAATATCCTCCTTTTCCTATTTGAACTTCAATTCATACCATTTTTTACCGTGACTCTATGACATTTGTGATTAGAATTACAATCTGATCATATGTTGAACATAATAATCATAATTTATAATGTTTTTATCAAATAAATAGTGAAATATGCAAGAGATTAACATAATAAATTAGTGCGATCACCATAAAACTAACGTTGTGATCAATATGTGACCAAACTATAATTTTGATCACAGTAGTCACATGATCACAACTAGAGAAAAATATGTTTTGAAATCAAAATAACAAATAGATGATATTTTTTATATTAATGCCTCATTTAAAGCGCATATTATTACGAACAACATACTATATACCATTCGATCTATATATATAAAAAAAATCTTAGGTCAAAGCAAATACCCGTGAGAAAAATATTAAATACTTGATCAATTAAATCCTGCAATTTATATAAAATTGGATATAAAGGTCATATTTTGTTCTTAACTATTTTATTTTTATATTCGAATAATACCACAAAAAATTAAATCGCAAGTGTTGGTAATAACTTTTTATTTTTATTTTTTAAATATTTGTGAACTTATTAATATGGTGTTTTCAATTAACCTTTAAGAGTTAAAATACTTTAAATATTTTATAATTCTAGACGTTAGATAATTTTAAGTTTTTAAATCATTTTAAAATATAAATTTCAAAAATTCAAATTAGATACGCCAATTAAATATTATTTTTAATGCTAGGTCCATCGTTAATCCAACAAACTAAACGAATTTATAATGTATATTATATATAATATTTTTTAACAAATATTATTGTTAAGAAAACAATTAAATATTTTTTTCCCAAAAAAAAACTATTTTCGGAAAGAAATAAGTGAAAAAAAAGGAAGACGCCTTTTTCTTTCTTTTATTTTTTTTTTTATAAAAAAAGTAAGGATAAAAATCAACCAATAATTGAAAAGACTCGAATATTTCTGCAGGTACATAGTCGCAAAGACCAAATAATAGTAGTACCTTGCGCGATGAAAAGCTGGCTTCTAACATCACACCATCACATCAATGACTGTTACTGTTATCCACCAGTACACCATTACGAACCGAATCTACTACATAATCGATATTTTAAAATCAATCATATGAATGATTTTCATATATATGGACACCTACATATATATATATATATATATATATCATAATGCATTTTCAAATATTTCCGTGTTGCCTTGAGTATTTGATATATACGATTAATTAGTAGATTATGGATCATGTTTTTGGGATAAATCCGATTGTGGACGTACGCATAAGTTCATTTCTTTTCCTCTTTTTGAAACTATTATATCAAGTTAAACTGCCAAATGAAGAATATTAATTAGTTGGGTTATTCTAGTTAGTTTATTCATATAAATTATGTTTGTTTACATGCAGACTATCGACATTTTTTTTTATAAAAGACATTACAAATTAACATAGGTTTTCACGTAAATATATACTCTTATTATTTTGTAGAATCAGTACGAAATATCATCATTAGTCTTTTATCAATCACATTAAAAGAATTTATACTTTTATAGATTAGTAAACCGGAAATAAAAGCGAAAACTTAGAAATTATAAAAATGGACGAAAGGAAAACAAATAAGGAAAATAAAATTTGGGTGACCAAGAAGTGGACACGTGCAGTGGTCTGGTAAAGGCAACAGTAATCGAGAAGTCAGCTGATGTCCGTTAAGACATCGACACGTGGCCCTGTCTCCACTCTCGAGCCAATCGTGAACATGAACTCATCACCCCACTTGCTCCTTTTCCTTTGAAAAAAAAATCATAGAATTCCTCAAAATGTATTATTATTTTTTTGTTCTTTTTTTTTTTCACGTATTTTTTGTTATATTATTAAAAATTTTACCAAAAAAAATTAATGAGTAACAAGTCCTCACCAACCATTAAATTAAAACAATAACATCTGAATAAAATGTATTGGTTTTGTTTTCGGTTCATTTCAATTTCAGTTGGATTCATATTTTCAAATCATATGGAAAATGAAATATGATTAATTTAAGTTTAGTTTGATTTTTTTTACCTTGAATTTGATTATTCATATCGAAACAGTAACTGCAATTGAAACAAATAACATAATATAACTAAAAATTCATACTTGATATCTTTTTTGTTATAACTTGCATTAGATTTATCGATATTATTCATAATATTATAGTTGTATAAATTTATCCACCGATTGGTTGCTGATTACTTTATTTGATTTTATTCATGATCGAATAATCAATGGAGATATAAAATTTAACTTTGAATATATCAAGTATAATTGGATTTAGCAACTTTAGGAACTACCCACACTGCCCATTATATATATATATATATATAACACCCTACATACTCTTGTAGATGCTCGATTCGATATTGTGTTTCCATTTAAAAAACAATAAGTATTGTACGGAAAAGGTCATCTTAAAAAGAAGTTATTAATATTCACGATTCGGTTGAACTCAATAACGAATATATATATTAACAAATTCTATAATTGGTTCACCCACTCGCGATTAAAATATTATTACACATCACGTAATCAATCACGATATTTTGTATATAGATTAATAAACGCATATATATATATATATATATATATATATATATATGTGTGTGTGTGTGTGTGTGTAAACGTCCACAAATATTTGATGTATGTAATGTAAATGTATGTAATCTGATCATGCATGGACATATATAGCCTAAGTTTGAAAAATCAGTTAAACTATACATATTCAATTTATATATAGCTTTGTTAGTTTTAATTTAATTTTACAAAATTAGATGTAAATAGATACAAAAGAGAATGTGATGTATATATTTAAGTAAAGAAATAGTCATGACTACAAGATATTATTCGAAGCCGTAAATAAAAACTCCTTTATTGTTCGAGTAGTACTCTGTTATTTAGGTAGACGCGCAATATATGATATGGATTAAGCATGAGAGAAAAAATAAATAATGGATAAGGTAGAATTAAAATTTATGATTTTCATATTTAATCTCAAAGAAATATAAATGCTATTTAAATTTGTAAATTGATGGAATATATAAACTGATAGAAAAATCCACTACTTAACCCTATAATTAGTGATATTAACTTTATGTTAAGAATTAAAAATTGAATAGGAATTCGATTCGTGCAACAAAAAAAAAGAAGTCATATTTAAGTGTGATTATTTGCAAAAGAAAGTATGATTATTTTTAAAACGAATGGGTGACTCAATAATCCACCCTTTTAAAAAATAATGGAACGGATGATAATTCGGTGGCGTGTAAGTATATGATCTTTCCCACAACGATGCATGGCATCGCATGTACATATGTGTATCGTCATCTTGGCATCCCATGATGGTGATATATATGTGTATATATATATATATAGGTAAGAATACGGGGCAATTCCAGTAAAAAGTGGATAGAGGAAGGGTAAAAAGGGGAAAAGGCATAAACTGCGGGTTTTTGCCCAATCTCTGTCCCCCGCTCTCTCTCTCTCTTGGATCACTCCTTTAAATCAACATCGTCGAAATTCCAATTTTCTCGGATTTTCCTCCGCTTTCCTTCCCAGTTTCGCACCATCCAATCAACCCTAAAACCCTAGCCTTCTCCCGCCACCAGCTCGGCTCAACTCTCCTGTGTCTGTAAGTCTCGAATTCTCCTCACTCGAGCTTCAAACTTTTTTCTCGTTAATGGTTACTTCCTCGCATCCAGTAAACGAAATCTAAACCCTAGGAATGGAATCCAGAATCTCCGACATATTATTTCTAGTTTTAGAATTTTGATCTGAAGGACACTCCAGATCTACGAGTTCGTACTGTTATCCAGCAAAAGATGGAAATCGAAGAATTTGTGTTGCAAGAAAAAAGGCGAATTCAAACGAGAGGAAGGGATTTTTTTAGAAGAAAAATAGTTAGAGATTGACACCTGTTCACCAGACCCCAAAACTGCATAAAATCCTGCATACAGCAGTAATGATTCCTGAATATTTTAGTTTTTTTTCCTTGCTGGTAATCAAGAAGCAGGCGAATTGAATTTATTAATTATAGTCGTTCATAATAATTGGTGCATTTATTATTATTATTCACAATTATTAAAAATTCTACTAATTCTCGCAATAAATATCGATCTTCTATGGCTAAAACCTGAACTGTGTTTCTGCAATTTTGTCTGTTTATCTTTATTCCTGGGTTTGATCATCAGATTATGAAAGGTTCCGTTCAAATTTAGTTTATGATTCTTTCGTTTTTTTTTTCTGATTAGTTGGTGGGTATCCATAATTTTCTGCTGTTTCAATAAATCTTTAAATAAAAACCCTTTTCGACAAAAAAAAAAAACTATCGTTTTAAGCTGCAAGATAATAGATAACACAAACTGTGTCGGATCTAAAAAGAAGAGTGAGAATTCGAATCAAATGTAAGAATGAAAGTCAATACTGGAGAACTTTATGATCTCTGGAACCTAGTGTTAGTAGTATTTTTCAGAAGTTAGCTAAGTAGATATGTCTTGGAGCTATACTATAATAATTTAATTTATGTCTGTAGACGTCTATATTTTTTTCTTGTTAAATTTCATGAGATTATTAGTTCTTCTTGTTTCTTTTGCCCCTTTCTTGCAGGTTGTGGCTGCAAAATTTTCAGACAATGCTTTTGATGGCTCTGCAGCTGCAGAAAAGCTCAAACGAAGCTGTAGCTACTGACTTGGATGGTGAAATATCAAAACCCTAAATTAAACAAAAGCTTTTACCCCCCACTGGGCATTATCATCATCAATGCAATACAGTGGGGAAAATAACCCATATTTCTCTTTCTTTATATCTCAAGACTAGACCCACAAAAGAAAGCGGAAAAAGGAAGAAGAAAAAACCCTAAAGTTGAGATTTTTAATCTTTGGGTGTTGAAGAAAGAGGCATGAGATTGTTGCTATGGATACTGAGGATATCCAAATGTTCCCCAAATTCGATCGGTCCGGTGAAGAAGTGATTGGAGACCCTATGAAGAAGGATGGTAACAACCCTAAAGGTAACAATGGCGTCGTAGCCGCCGCCGGAGATGGAAACCGGCTGAGCCGGTGGCATCACCACTCTTCCCGGATAATTAGGGTTTCAAGAGCCTCAGGTGGGAAGGACAGACACAGCAAGGTCTGGACATCAAAGGGTCCCCGTGACCGTCGTGTCCGGTTATCGGTCTCCACGGCTCTTCAGTTCTACGACCTCCAAGATCGGTTAGGCTACGACCAACCGAGCAAGGCGGTCGAATGGCTGATTAAAGCTGCGGCCGACGCCATCGCCGAGCTTCCCTCTCTCAACGCCACTTTTCCGACCGAAGACGAGAGAATCGCCAGCAGCGAGAACGTCGTTGTCCAGAACCCGATCCCGAATCTGGAGCAGACAGCTTCTTTGTCTAAATCTGCTTGTAGCAGCAATTCCGACACGAGTAAGAACTCGGGTTTGTCTCTTTCCCGGTCGGAGCTCCGGGATAAGGCCCGGGAGAGAGCCAGAGAGAGAACGGCTAAGGAGAAGGAGAGTCACACTGTGAACGACAACAGCCATAGCCACGCTTCTTTCACTGAGCTGCTAACCGGCTCGGTTCACGCAGAATCGGAGACCGGTTCCGTCAACCCGAGCCGGCAATGGATGCATTCGCCGGCTCCAATGGAGTATTTCAATTCAGGTCTATTTCTGGGGTCAGGTCAAGCACAGTTCCCTATCCAGACACTGTCTATACCGTTCTCGTCAATATCTGATCAACATCACCATCACCGGCATCATCATCATCCTCATCGGGATATTTCCTTCGTTCCTGACCATCTGATCTCGCCAGGTGGCGGCGGATCCTTCAATCTTGACTTCAACATATCATCTTCCGCCATGGCTGGTTTCAATGGTCTCAACAGGGGGACCCTTCAGTCCAATTCTCAAAATCATCAACCATTCCTCGGTAATCTCCAGAGGTTTTCGTCCGACGGTGCACCGTTCTTCATCGGCGCACTGCCTGTAGAGAATCACAACGACAACACCAGTTTAAGCTTTACTATGAAAATGGATGCAGAAACCCAGAGCACAAGGGCAAAGGAAAGAGCTGACAACCCACTTTGAGTGCCCTCGTCGTTCAGACAGATTCCTGAACTCAGGTAAGCTTCTCTTTTAGTTTTCGTTGTCAACAAAAATAAATAAATAAATAAACAAATAAAAGCTCGCGATTTGATCTTCTTTTTTGGGTGTTGCTGTGTTTCTAGTTTTTTTTTTTTTAATTTGAGAGCCATCAAAGTCTTTCACATGGAGTTATCCCATTGTCAGAATATAGCTTTATTATATCATGGATAGTATTTATGCTAACTATTTGGATTCAAATTAATAAAAGATGGTATATGTAGTTTGCAAGTGGCATTAATTGTGTTAGCTAAAACATCTTGAGAGATAGACTTTATGAGGTAACAACAACAACTTGGAATTAATTAGAAATGCATGAACGAGATCCTTTATTGTTTCTGTTACCAATGTTTGTGGTGTCAACTGCTTATTTTGTGCCCTTTTAGTATCGCATGTCACTCCTAAATACTAACATGTTAGATGAAAATAAACGTCACGGGTCTGTTTCATTTCTTATCTATCCCTATATATATATATATATTTATGTAACTAATAGGATGTAAACGTGGTTATGCGGTTAAATCTGGATTTTAAAAATATTTGAGGGGAAAAGAAAAAGAACCTAGCAGCATGCATCAGATCCGTCCACTTTATTTGTTGTTAGGTGTGTTATTTCATAGAATTGTGATAGTACTATGTTAGTGTTTTCTTGGTTTTCATAAACAGGACTAGGTCTAAGACCAAGGCAATAGGCTATCCTTTTGAAGCATGCTTAGATTCAATCAAATCAAAATCTGCTATTATTATTATTTTTTGGGGGTTCTCAAATGAAAGAAGAATAATTTATGAAGTGAAAAGACATGAACCCTCAAAATGATAGCTTTTGTCTTTTATGTTTTGAATTCATATAATATGTATGAATAAAGAAAGGGTGTGGGGAGGATAGGATGGGCAGATTGTCTCCTGTTGTGCTCTCTCTTCGGTTCCCTTCTCCCTCGGCATCTGTCTCTCTTTCCTTTCCTTCAGCTCCTCTTGACAGCTGTTCTCTTTTTCATGGCTACTTCTCATCTCTTTCTATTATTCTTTTAAATATTATTGGGTTCCTTGATCTGCTGTGCCCACATGGCAAACCATTTATAGGGTACTACGTACTACTATTATATTCTTTCGTTCATAGTAACTTTTTTTTAAAGATTATGCGATTCTCTAGGGTTTGAGAGCTAAGCTTCTTGCAACACTTGTTTTGTCAATTCCTTTTTAGGGTAATCAATCATGTATCTCATGGAGTTTTATGAATTTACAAATGGGCAGGGAGTTGTATCCTTTGTTTTTTTTTTTTCTGAATTTGCGCTAAGATGCAACTCAAAACTATACTTCTTTCCTTTTTTTTTTTTGCAGAAAAGATGGAGCAGCATCCACCGGATTCAAATTAATGTGTGTGTGTATTCCGAGTTTTTGGCCTGAATCATTTGATTGGCATCTGTCATTTTGTTCATCAGTTTTACCCGTTCTAGGGAATATGTATATGAATCTGATACATGTGTGCTAAGCATGTGTGTCAAGGAGTACACTGTTTCCCAAAATGTTCATATACTTTTCTCGTTTCTTGGTTTCATTATCTTTTGGCGTTTGGATGTATCCGATTTTTCGCTTAAGAAATTCATCTCCAAATATCTGTAGAGACTCACGTTAAAATAGCCGTGAGATGCAGGTCGGTGTCCGACCAGTACAAGAAGCTTCAAAGTGCAGAGATTTCCGACCATAAACACATGTGAACGAGTGGTCGATAGCTGATAGACGAAAAGATAAAGCCGATCGGGAAATCCTAACGTTAATCTCCCAAAGAGCCGTTTTATTATGCTAAGCAAAGCAAGCCTTATGTACGACGGAAGAGGAAGATGGCTGCCTACAAACTCGCCGTTATTCCGAAAGAAAAATAGAACCGAATACAGACTAACCAGCTGCTCCTTTGCCGCATAGCTTGACACCTGAGAACCAAGAATCAAAATGAAACAAGTTTCCAATCTCTACTTTGGGTTTATGAACCAACAATACCTCCTTTCTTTTTTCAATTCATAGTACTAGTAGTGCAATATTATACTGTGGTGAGGGGCAATGCTACAAATCTCATATACATTACATGCCCTAAAGTTAAGTTCCTGTCTTGATGCCAGAGAGAATGATCTCGCATGTATAGAATCATTTCAAGTATTGGACAATAGGATCACGATGGTTTCCTATACAAACATAATGAGCTAATATTCGAGTAAAGTTCCAGACTTTATCATCTAAAAATCAGTACCCACAACTCTAGCAATTGCAAAATGGATATCCAAATCACCTCATCAATGGTTCCGACAGAACGACTTAAGCACACTACGGTAACCCCTTGTCTTGAACAGCATCTTGGCAGCTGTCCTGTAGGGCTCCTCGAACGCAGAATATACCCAAGGCGGACAAGGCGTCATCTTTTTCGCTTCCCGCGGCGCCATAGCAATCAAAGTGGCGCCTTTCAACACAGTTCCACCAGGTAATTCCAAGTGTGGAAGATACCACAGGTTCACGTTCATATCCGGCACAAGGGTCCTGTTCGAATCCGACAAGGGCTTCGCCCTCAGCTCCTCGAGTTGGCCCCTGTTCATACTTAGCACTCCTTGGCCTTCAGCGTCCGTGAACACTAGACTATCAAGCTTATGCTCAGCAACGATGAACGGCAGCATGCGCAGCCAGTCGTGCCGTGCCGATGCTGATCCGAAGGATTTCTTTGCCCAGACAGAACGCAGTCCCAGCTCTCCGCTAGTGCGAAGCGATTCCAGTATTCTGCCGGGATCCTCGATGCCCCTCGGATCCATGGTGATTTCCAAAGCATGAGAAATCCTCTCTGGGCTCGAGTGGATCACAGATGTAGCTCAGAGAATCACACATTTATCAAGGGTGGAACCGAATTCCGCCCTCCATTGCAAAAAAACCCCGTCGCCTAACTCCATATTTTTGCACAAGGGGGTCTCGATTCGAAGGTAGCGAATCGCTTTGAAAGTTTTAAGAAACTGGGTCATACAGAGACGAGAGGAAGACGGAGAGGCGCATGAGCGCTTGGTGCCAAGGAATTGGCCCACGGCCTGGAGAGGTTTGACAATGTCACCGACGACGCGACGGAAGATGGAGGAGAAAGGTCTCGCGGCGGCGGCGGCGGAGCAGTCGCAATGGGCAGCCCAGACGACGTAGTCGACCTGAGAAACGAGGGAATGAAACCTCTTGGAGACGACGCGGCAGCGGCCGAGTGCCTTGACGTGGCCGATCTTGTTGAACACGAAGATGACAACGGAATCAGGGAGTCGATCGAAGTGGTCGATGCCCTGGGGCTCGGAATGGATGCGAGAGGGCGGATCTGAACGTAGAAACACACCCATGGCTGGAGAGAAGTCTAGGGTTAGAGAGGAAGGAAATGGATCGGACTTGTGTGTTGTGGGGGAGAGAATTGTGTGGGCCGTAAATACCATTTAGAGCCTAACAAAAGCATATATCCAGTCCACCAAAAGAGGAGGTTCAATAATCACGGGATTTAATATTATTTGGTACGAAAAAGTGGACTTTCATTAGGGCCCACAATTTCCCTCTTGACCTCAATTTTTGCCGACCTGAAAGAGAACTTGTGGGCCCTCTCCCAAACATATTAACACGTCACAAACATGGATGTACCTTCACATATATACACACACACGCGCGTATATATATAGCATTGTATGCAAAATTGAAAAATCAACAAAATTATATTCCACCACACTAATAAATAGCAATAAAAGAGACAGTAAAAATTAAAAAAAAATATAGAATAAGTTCGGTTTCAGCATTCATGAAAGGAACATGAAATCGTAATAAACAGAGGAAACAGTCGAATTCAATACAAAAAACATTCTAATGACCATTATTAAACTGTAACATTTCCATGGCACTGAAAGCAGAAAGAAACTGAAACCAAACATTCTCAAGAAGTCATTTCCATAGCTTAAGCTTTAACTCTGAAGACT
This sequence comes from Tarenaya hassleriana, assembly GCF_000463585.1. Lineage (NCBI taxonomy): Eukaryota > Viridiplantae > Streptophyta > Magnoliopsida > Brassicales > Cleomaceae > Tarenaya > Tarenaya hassleriana. The sequence goes on along the minus strand of NW_010967966.1, from coordinate 541,834 downwards.
AGAAGCTACTAACATTGTCTCGGTTTTTGTAACTTACAAAAAAAAAATTATGTAAGAAAGTGATGGGGAATGTCTCATATACGTACCTACACGGTATTCACATACGGAAGAAGAAGAAGAAGACAGGAGGGTTTGAGTAAACTACATGAGAGAAGAGCATCTTACGATGACGTTCCTAGTTGTCGCTGTCCCTAAAAAGCATGTGCGCCTGAAAGTATAAAACAGCCAGCAGATGCAGTTTGCTGTCCCGACCAGTAGAAGAAGCTTCTTCAAAGTGCAGAGATTTCCGACCATCAAAACATGTTCCTGAGCGGTTGATAGTCCCACGGTGAACCCATCCAAGATTTGGTCACAATTAGGCAAAACTGGTTTTCTGATTCTCCATCCGATTTCTCTGTTTCTCCATAAGCTTATGTACTTATCCTCTTGCGCCGCCTGGATAGCCCTGAGAACCAAGAAAGGAGGACAACAATGAAGAAGTTTCCATTCCGTACTTTGGGTTTATGATCAAAGCTTTAACCAATAGCTCCGTTATACAATAAACTTAATCACAGTACTACTGCAACATGCTGTGACCAAGGGTAATGCTACAATTCATATACATGTCCTAAGTTAAGCTCCTCGTCTTGATGACAGAGCATGATGTTCTTGTATTGTATATAGGGTCATATCAAAACGCTATAGATGCTAGACAACAGGATCACAATGGTTCCTACACATACTTAATGAGGGGCAGAGCTAATCGAGTAAAGTTCCAGAATTTATCACCTAAAATCATTACCCACAACTCCAGCAATTCGGAACATTCCACAAATTCGACATTCAAATCACCTCGTGTGAACTTACCACTAGAACGAGTTCATCTCCAGACAGTAAGTCCTTCTCTTGACGAGCATCTTCGCAGCTGTCCCGTAGGGCTCCTCGAACGCAGAAGATACCCAAGACACATCACACACCTCCTTCTTCGATTCGCTCGGCCTTATCGCCACCAAGGTGGCGCCTTTCAATACAGTTCCATCAGGTAATTCCAAGTGTGGAGCATACCACAGCCTCATGTTCAGAGCCGGCACAAGGGTCCTCTTCGAAGCTGAAGAAGCCGACAAGGGTTTCACCCTCAGCTCCTCCAGCTGGTCCCTGTTCATACACAGCACTCCTTGGCCATCAGCGTCGGTGAGCACTAAACTATCAAGCGTCTTATGCTCCGCGATGATCGGCTGCAGCAAATAGTGCCGTGCCGATGCAGCAATCAAGGAGCTTATTGTCCAAACCACACGCAGCTTCAGCCCTCCGTTTGTGTAAAACGATTCCGGTATACTCCCGCTATCGTCGGTGCCACTCGAATCCACGGCGGTGTCCACGGCATGAGAAGTCTTCTCCGGGCTCGAGTGGATCACAGATGAAGCACCGAGAATCACACAATTATCGAGGGTGGAACCGAATTCCGCCCTCCATTTCAACAAAACCCCGTCGTCTATCCCCAATTCGCCGCTGGGAAGCTCGATTCGAAGGTAGCGAATCTCGTTAAAGTTTTTCAAAACCTGGGTCGGAGAGTGGTGGGTTACGCCGCCTTGTTCGATCTCGCCATCGTCGTCCCCACTAATAGAGAGATAAGAGGAAGACGCAGAGGCGCATGAGCGCTTGGTGCCAAGGAACTGGCCCAAGGCCTGGAGCGGCTTGACAATGCCACCGAATACGAGACGGAAGATGGCAGAGAAGGGTCCGGCGGAAACGGCGGCAGCAGATCGGGGCTTATCGGAAGAAGGGGAGGAGGAGTCGTCGTCGGAGATGACGCAATCGACACGGACAACGACGTTATCCACCTGAGGTACGAGGGAATGAAACCTCTTGGAGACGACGCAGCAGCGGCCGAGGGCCTTGACGTCGCCGATCTTGTTGAAGACGAGGAGGAAGATGGAATCGGGGAGGCGATCAAAGTGGTCGATGTCTAGGGTTTGGGGCTCGGGATGGATGCGAGAAGGCGGATCTGGACGGAGAATCACAGCCATGGAGGAGGGAAATCTAGGGTTAGAGAGGAAGGGAAGGGATCAGAATCAGATCTCGAAAGAAGATAACGTATAGGGGGGAGGTTTCTGGAGAGAGAGAGAGAGAGAGAGAGAGAGAGAGAGAGAGAGATGGTGGAAAATGGATGGTGGGAGGAAATAGATCCACGGGTTTTTGTTTGTACTTCGAGAGAGACTGAGGGTAAGGGATATTAAGCGCGTACACAGGTAAGCGCGTGTGATGCGTGGACGAAAAATAGGGAAAACTAAAATGGCAATTTAAATTAAAAAAATAACATTTTGTTTCAATATAATAATTAATATACTTAGGAAATGTACATTATATGGGATTTGTATTTTGTATTAATAAAAACGTTAGGTCAAATGCGATCATATCCCAGCCGGATTTAAATGCAATTTGATAAGGTTTTCTTCATTTAACGATGCCAAAATTAGACAATTTTGTATATTAAAGGTCGGACCATTCGCACACCATAGTGAAAAAATAAGCCGTGTAATTCTTAATTATGGACTGACCGATTCAAAAAGTCCAAATGGAGACCGATAAAAGCTCATATGATTATATAAACATTGGAAAAATTAATTTAAAAAACTTGGTTGCAGAGTCGTTTTTACATCAAAAGTCTTCCACTAATATAATTCATAAATTCTAAATTAGCTATTTGAGTATAAATGTTTATATTGGACCGTCTTCTATATGGTGTATTAAGCCCCTATGTCGTTACTCTTGGTTCTTCCGCCGCCTACCTAAGCTAGGTGACCTATCCAAGGGATTCCCAAACTATCTTCTTGGTAATGGGAAATATATATTTTTTTGGTTCGATCATTGGACCCCTTAGGGAGATTAATCGACACATTAGGTATGAATGGTCCAGCGGAGTTGGAAATCCCGAGGTTTGCTAGAGTTTCGTCAGTATATCATGATAAACGCTGGTTGATTCTGAATCCAAGATCCGATGTGCAAATAAGACTACTAGCTTATCTATTAGACATCTCTCCGTCTTTCGGCACCTTAGACACTTTCCAATGGGTAGTGGGCTCTAAACCGATGATGAGGTTTGACAGGAAACTCGTCTGGAACCAATATATCCTACGGTTGATCCGACTTCATGGTTCTCCATAATCTGGTTCAAAGGTCACATTCCAAAACACCCATTCATAGCTTAGGTTTTTATGTTGAGCCGCAATCCCACTAGAGACCGTCTTGTGGTTTGGAGAATTCAGGTAAATCCTAACTATCCCTTTTGTGATGAGTGTGCGGAATCACGAAACCATCTTCTTTTTTAATGTGATAACACACGTGCGCTATGGTTGTGAGTTTGCCGACGACTCAAGATGTTCCAATTACTCCTTTTGGATAGGATGATGCCTTGTCTTGGTTGAATGTCAGATGGGACAATAGCGTCTCTAGACATATTGTTCTTCTTACTTGGTAACCTGTGATCTATACCATTTAGACAAAACGTAGCACACGATCCACTCTTCTATTTACTCGGATGTAGATAATATATTTCAAGTCTACGATAAGACACTTTGTCATATAGAAGCCACTTTCTGGAACACTAAGCCGGATTTTGCGTCGGAATTACTACAACGGTGGTTTGGGTAACTATGAAGATGGTTTGGGGTTTGATACTTGATGTCTCCATTAATTTTGGCTTCTTTTTCTTCGAATTGATAGCATTTAGATCGAGAAAACATAGTATGAAAGTTCTTTTTGGTTATTTTGGCTTTTTTGGATTTTCAATCAGAGAAAAAAACAATATGTACAGTTTTGAAAATAAATGAAATACAAACTTTTGATTAAAAAAATGTATATTAAATAAAGCAAATTAAAATACTGAATATTTTAAGACAATTATTTTAAAAACAATGTAAAAGTGTAAAAAGAAGTAATATCATACAATGCCGTGTTTGTGCGTGGGCTTTCAAATAATAATCAAAGACGAATAGATAAGACAATTATATATTTCATTTTGTAAATGGTTACATATCCCATGATATTATTATTTTAGATATAAAAGATCTTCGAGTTAGCTGTACCACATGACTAGTTCGTTAGGCCATTGTGGAGAATGAATTGGATTTGCCTAATGATCTACAATGCTTATAAAACAATAACTATATGATAAAAAAAATATTATTCTAATCGGTAGCTTAATGTGATGAAAAATCGGATTCAATTTCATAATCAAAATCATGTTCCTAACCAACTTCTTCTGCACATTATTGTTATTTCTATTCGGACATCGAAACGCTTTGATTACAAGAAAATCAGACCGTAATTGTGGATAAAACTAGAGGACATGTATATATATATATATATTGATATTGGACATAACATGTGCAAAGTTCTGTTTTGTCATGGGGTTTCAAGATTCAGATCTGAACAAGAATCCGGGAGACTTAGCATGGAAGTGGAAGCTACCCACTGCTATCACACGTTGTGTCATGTGTTCATCCGCGAGTCGCACGCCGCGGCGTTTTCGCAGCCTGGACGAGTAAACGCCGTGCTGTCCATCCGTACGGGCCGAAAGTACATTTCAATGAAGACCGTTTTAGAGTGGAAATAAATATGTTATACAATATTATACGGACCTGCAGTGCATTCAGAGCATTTACTGCTGCTTTCTTTATTAATGAAAAAAATAGGGTATTTCATGTTAAACTTAGGAAAAAAGGAACGTAGATATGACTTGAAAACAAGGAAAATAAATATTATAAATGATCGGAAATATCTAAGTTTCTTCCCTCCAATAAATACTGTCACGTTAAAATTTCCAGAAAAATATAAATATCCAGCTAATACGTTTGTATTATGATTTTACAGATCATGTCCCATTGCGTTTGCTAAAATCCTTTATCATTATTGTTGTCCACAATTATTAATTTATTTTCTATTATTATTATTATTATTATTAGTATTATTATTATGATTTGTCATTGCAGATACATAATTGCCGAACCAACCAATTATTTGCATTTCATGTTTCCTTTGAGCACGTAGGGAACCCAAGCATATAATTAAACTTATGCATATGCATACGTACATACACCTCATGGAACATCACATATATGTATGTACATAACATATGTATGCATACATATACACATTGCCGATATATATATATACATGGACATAAGTGTCTGACAGTGAGAGTGCGAGTAATACGTAGCATCATGTGCGCGAGAATTCTGCATGCATTTGTACGATAAACGTTCGGCCTCAGGCACGTACTTGCGTGTACATACTAGTAGGTAATATAGATAGATTCATAATATGAAAATGTGAAGATAAATGCTTGAATTTAATACTTTCTGATAAATGCGTAACGAAAATAAATCATTAGTATCCGAAAATCAGAAAATATTTAATTCACGGACGTACGCACCTCCAATTAAATACTTTCTGATTTCTGTTACTAAACCGGTTATTTGAGTTCTTCAATTAACGCGGACTCCTACAAATAGAAACGGTAGCCGAAATTCTCCTACAAAGATTTAAACAAAACAAACAAGACACGACGGCAAGTCCGGTTTGGTAAAACCAAACAGGTGACGATCTCGTACCGGAAAGCAAAACCACTAACTAAAATTCTTCGACCTCCCAATACCAAAAAGCTTAAATCGGAATATATAAAATATGATAATAAATATGCTAATAAAAGAGCGCAAGTGTACGTTATTATGAATGCAACGTTGGAGAGAGAGAGAGAGAGAGAGAGAGAGAGAGAGAGAGAGAGAGAGAGAGAGAGAGAGATGGTGAGGAATAGAGTATGGGATCGTACAGAGTTTTTTTTTTGTGTGGAAGAAATGCATTAAGCGTAGAGGTTTCTCCCGCAACGATCGCATACATTGGGATGGGAAGAAGGGCTTCTTCTCCCGGCGTTAATCTTCTGAAGATTTGGCAGATCAACTTCAAGAACATCATGTAGAGCCTTGGAGCCTTGTCGGAGCTCATCCGAGCTGAAACTCAAAACATGTTACACTGTTCAGATCCCGACAGCTATGAGAAACTGGTTTGGCCTTTTGGCTACTGAGTTAATAATAACAATAGAACAGAGATTCCAAAGAGAATTTCGGTTATAACGCCATGAAATCTGACCACGATTAGCCTTTACCTTATGGAGAGTGGTGGAGTTAATCGGACGATGGTGTTGTGAGTTGGCTTAGCGAGAACTCCTCTTTCCTTCAAGCTTAGGCAGATGTCGTAAGCCGATACCGGAGATAAGGTTTCACTGTTGAACTCCACCGCGTTGAACAGTCCTCTTCCACGAACTTCCTCTATGTACTGTGGAAACTCTTTCTGGATTTCCCTCAGTTGGCCCCTCAATTCCTGCCCAAGACTCTCCGATCTATAGATTCCAGCAAACAAGAAACGTTAACACACTAAAACGACAACTTGCATCGGGTTTGGAGAATCAGATTCTTTACAAGCCGACAAACCCGCAAAAGCAACTTGCTTTGATTATAAAAGTGTACTATACCTCTCCACGAGTTTTTCGTCTTGAATGACGTCTAGTGAGGCCATAGCCACAGCACTTGCTAAAGGGTTTCCACCAAATGTGCTGAATTGGCAAACAGATCACAAAAAGAATGAGCTTTATCACAAAATGTTAAAAAAAACCCATCAAATTATGCATAAACATCATTTGCTTTATATATCTCAAGTATAAAGTCAAACAACCACAAGAACGTACGAAGAATGCAAAATTCGCTAGCAAGACAAAAACAACAACCACATCGTTCTCAGAGTACACTTTTATAGTAACTTGGATGGCAAAGAGACAATGAGAGCATTAGGTTTCAAGAAACAAAGCAAGGAAAGGAAAAACAAAAGGGAAGCCAACCTTCCGTGCTGGCCGGGTTGGATATGGAGCATTACGTCTTTGTCAGCAAGAACTGCACTCACTGGTATCACTCCTCCACCCAATGCCTTTCCCAATATCTTTGAAACATGTCCAAAAGCAAGAAGAAGTCATTCGTGATACATAATGTGTGTTCAAGACTTTTCTTTCTGGCTCAGACAAATTGACCAGATAGAAATCAACAGCAGAAGAGTAATGGTTTCTCAGATATAAAGTGACAGTAAAATGAGATGGGAGGTATAAAACGTTGACATACCACCATGTCGGGACGAACTTCCTCCCAGTCACAAGCAAGCATTTTTCCTGACCTCGCCAGCCCACTTTGTATTTCATCGGCTATCATCAGAACATTGTATTTCGAGCAGAGTTCTCTAACAGCTTTGAGGTAACCGTCCGGCGGAATTATGACCTAGCAAGCATTAATGTTTAGACAAGAAGACATTCCAGAACTATTAACCATGACATCTGGATCATCAAGTAAATTCACCTAAAAGCTTTAACTAAGTTATTTCATTATGAATGAGTTAACATGTGTCCAAGATTCAAACCGAGTTTCATTGCAATTGACATGGCTATAGCAGGAACAAATAGACAGACAAAAGTTGTTTATACTTTATATATACGGTGATAGATCCACTGGAAAAAAACGCATCTTATTATTTCCTCTGTATATAAGCACTCGAGGAAAAAGGAACTTACTCCAGCTTCTCCTTGAATAGGTTCGAAAAGAAATCCCGCTATTTTTTCTCCTTTTTCTGCAGTAAATACACCAATGGAGCGAAAACATATTTTACTCATAAACGCAAGCTTATCTATCACATGGATGAAACTCAGGGCAAAATCGAAAGGAGAAGAGATGCCAAGAAAAGGAATTATTCATACCCTTGAAGATTTTCTCAAGGGCAGCAGCATCGCCAAAATCAACCTTCAAATTACCAGGCAACAATGGTCCAAATCCACGAGTAGCATCATTGTCACAGCTCATGGAGATGACAGCCAATGTACGACCGTGAAAGCAGCCACAACAAGAGACAATTATGGCCTGTAAACTTCCCAACTTTTAGTTGATCTAAAGAGAATATTCCAATAAAATAGGGAAAAAAAGACAATTAAGCTGCACAAATGAATACTTAAAAAGATCTTACCTCATCTTTGGGTATATTTTTCTTCTCGTAACCCCATTTCCTTGCTAATTTCAGAGCAGTCTCCACACCTTCAGCGCCTGTGTTCATGGGAAGCACCATCTCGTAGCCAAACATATTTGTCAAACGCTCCGCAAATATCGGGAACTTATCATTATAAAAGGCCCTTGAGCTCAAAGTAAGCTTTTCCACCTGTTCTTGCAATGCCTTCATAATCTTAGGGTGGCAATGTCCCTGCAACAAGAAATCACAAAAACTTAAATCCCATGCGGTATATAGATGCATTCATATTGTCCTCCTTGAGAGAGAGGGAAGAAGAAAACAAACCAACTGTCATATCAAAAAACACACAATAAAAAAGAGTTGAACAGAACAGGTAACAAACTAAGCATAGTCAGAAATTTCATTTGAGAAAAATCTCTCAGCAAGTGAGTTCAAGGTTACCTGGTTAACTGCAGAGTAAGCAGCAAGAAAGTCGATGTATCTCTTTCC
>NW_010967966.1:517976-533202 GCF_000463585.1 Tarenaya hassleriana | reverse complement strand
TCTTTCCCTCAGGGTCCAGTATACTTGACCCTTTTGCTTGAGAAAACACAACTGGAACAGGATGGTAACTGGATTTCGACACACAAAAGACAGCCTAAAAGTTTAGGAGGACATCCATAATTTATGTAAAAGAAAAAGATGTTAAAATTTCCGACATGCTCCATAACAGTCATGAAGACAAAAATTTGAAAAAAGATTTCATTCGGCAACATCCCGGTGTGTATCATTCCAGATCTCAAACCAACAACAAAAAAAGCTCTGAACTTTCGTGTTTTAACATGAAATCTGATTATCCCAATGCATCAGACGAAAAATTTCAAGACCTACATGATGATTCAGACATACAACTAAGATTCACTTGGTTGTTTCTATTTTACAGGATTCGGGACAAAACTCCAGGAATCTCACTCGGCTGACATATCAACCACAATACCAGTAAGAAACCTCGATAAGAACCATTTGATTAAAAGACCATTGCCATTTTCATGTTTTGTTGAATGCTTTAAACTCATTATGTATGACTAGAGATTTATCAAATGATGATCTAACACACGTGTTCGTTCATACATAAAAATCTACAAAACGCTCACAGAAAGTTCTAAAAATTTTGCAACGGTCTGTACAAAATTTCACGATTACGATACTAGAACCCTCACTTAAACATCAGAAGAAATTCCACACTTTCGATCAAAACAAGAAGACCCATACGACTAAACACGAAACAGAATCAAAAGGAAACAAAAAAACCTAACATGAAGAAACATCGTGAAACGAGCAAACTCCGATATACGAAATTCAAATTATCAACGAAGAATACACGGAGAAGAAGGCTTTACTTGTGGGCGCTGAATTCGTGTTCCAAGTCCATCAAACGCTGAGAAGAAGACGAAGGCGGTTTGGAGTTTGCCTCCGGCAAAGCACCATAGCTCCGCCGCGCTCCGACCGTCCAAGCCCGGTGAGCTAGACATCGAAGCAATCGATTTCTTGTCGCCGCCATTAGAATCTTGGGAGCTTGGTCCGAAGGGTTCTGCTCTCGCACTTTTTTGGCTGTTCGCTCCTCGAGAAAATGACTCGGAAAAAATAGAAATAAAAATCTCAGAAGAAAATCTCTAAACGGAACAGAAAACCAACAAAGATCACATCACACACGCACCTACGACAGGAATTAATCTTTTTCCACTTTTACCCTCATGGAAATCATCTAAAAATATCTTTTCTACCTTTACTCTTAATAACAATAATATATAATTTTATTATAATCTCTGTCAATATATAATTAATATATAAATTGTTAAAGATAACCTACGTTATCTCTTCTCTTAAGTTTGTGTTCTTATCCACCAATTACGTACATTCTCACAAGTGAAGAATACGGAGCACTTTTTTTTTTCCGGTTCCCGAAGAGATCGATGGCGCTCTGGAGGACGTTGGTAAATAGAGAGGTTTTTTAGGCAATTAAATATTTATATTACAAGACAGTAACTTTGTTCTAATTAAGCATTTAACCCCCACGCTCTCTAAAACTACAATTAGATCCATTTTCCTTGTGATTGGAAATTTGGGAAAGCTTTTCTGATTTTGGTGAAATTTTATCCGAATTACCGGCAATTATCACACGATTACGAAAGCTTCTGGGGGAAAAAGAGAGAGAAAACTGAATAGGGGGAGAAAATAAGATTTTAAAAGATACGGAACCAATGCGGCAAATTTAAGTTTTATGCCTTAATATTCTTCTCACTTTAGCGGCTGTCCCAAACAGGAAACCCTCTTGATGACGTAGAAGCTTCTCTGTCTACTTGTTGGATCGTTTTTCTCCGTTGCCCTGGTTGGAGACCACCGCTGCTCGCTTGGTTCTGCTACCTTCTCTCTCCCTTATCGGAATCGAAGCTTGAAAACCCTAGGTTTGATCTCTGGTCTGAGCCCTTTTCTATGCTTATTGAGCGCCCTAGAACTTATGAATCTAATTCGTTTCCGATTTTCTGGTAAATCTAGGTTTTTTTTTTCCTTTCTATTGGCATCGTTTGATTCGAAGTGCTTAACCCAGGAGTTTTTCTGGAAAAAAGAAGATTTTGCTCCACGCAAGTTTACAGATTCCGAAATTAGCGATCTTTGTTGATGCCTCCTCTGGTCTCTGTTTTGGCTTGAAATTCATGTTTGGTAACAACAGTGTAGAATATTTTAGTGAACATAGCTGTTGATAAGGTCGGCCCTTTTTTTTGACAATGGTGTCTACTGGTTTTAGCCGGGTGACAGCTTCTGCCAATGCCCTGAGGCCTGCAAAGCTGGTTTCTTGGAAATGATCCGAGACCTAGAATTTGTTTCTCCGTTGTCAAAAAATTAAGAACTATTCATGCCGTTAAACGCTGAGCTACTCGGGTCTGTTTGTGTAGTTTGATTTCAAGACAGCAGCTCCCCATTAAGCTGAAGCCAGATAATTCGTTCTTAAACTCCCGTCACAGTTTGTCGTTGATTATATAACGCGAATGTAGTTTAGTATGTTTTATACCTCGTTCGAATATTTGGTATGAGTGTTCAATAGCTACTTTTTACACTTCTTCTTTCATGTATGATGAGAACTTTTCCACTTACTTGGGAACCCACCAGGATGGAACAAAATGCAGAGGGAAATACCAGCGGTGATGCATCAGTGTCAGCAGGGTCGAGCTCAAGCAGCTTAGATCCAATAACCCGAGTGAGGAAACTCTTGTTTAGGCAGATGCTTGTGGGGATAAAGGATGGGAGGTTCTTTTTGGGGAGTTTCCATTGCATAGACAAGCAAGGGAACATAATACTCCAAGACACGGTGGAGTATCGAAACACGAGAATATCTTCTCCGTCACCAATGGAGCAGCGTTGCCTCGGTATGATCCTCATTCCCTCCTCTTGCAGGACCTCCTGCCATGTCGACTGCTCTATCGAGGAACAACTCTCATTGCTTCAACTGAAAGAGTAGCTAGAGAACTGGATTTTTTTTCCCTTTCAAGTCCTGTGGTGAAGCATTCTCTTGTATCAATTATGTGGATATCATTTCATCAGGTGCTGAGAGGAATGGAAACCTCATTCCTTGTGTTAGTCGTTGGTATTCATTTAATGAATTTATATCGTAATGCAGAACCGGAAACTTACAAAGTGGGTTTTGTTTCGTATCGTATGAAAATATTGTGCAATTCATACAGAGTTGTGCAATTTTGAATAACACATGCCGAATCACACATTTCGAGGCTATTTTCTAGTTCAAATGTCACCATATTTTCTTCCCTCACTAATATCAAAGAGAACACCCAACAAAGCGCCAAAAAGAAAACAGGGAACAATGTGTTTGAAAGAAGAACAAGTGGAGAGCTCAGCTGTACATTAATCAGGCCAAAGGATCTTTGCCATTCCATTTTTCTCTTTTTTTTCAAGATATGAGAAGAGAAATTCTTCTCCATTGTCAGTTCAATATACAGAGAGAGAGAGAGAGAGAGAGAGAGAGAGAGAGATCTAAGCGAGGTAATTGTAAATCTGAGGGTTGGTCTTGTCCCTTTCCAGGTACTCCCTGTCGATGAGGCTCTCTATCCTCTTCTTCAGATCTGCCGGCTTTATTGGGAACTTCAGCTGCACCATTCACCAAAAAACATCCTCTGTTTCAATTAGCTTCAACCCAACCCCAAAACCAAACGAATGCCAAGGCTCTTACCTGTTGGAAGAGCTCTGTGATTAGAAGAGTATGGCTCAACACCTTCCTCGTCTTCATTATCCGCACAATGGCCGCATCGATCTGTATTAGCAAGGACATAACCCTCTTTACCAAATCCTCTCTTGTTCCAAACCCATCGTTTTTTTTTACTGGAAACGAAATGTGCAGAAGAAATTTCACCTGGTATTGCCGGTCCTGGAATACTCTTTCCGTGGTACTCGTGTTCTCCTCTACAGTCTCTTTCATCTGGATGGCATTCACCTGCACCCGGAACATAAAATTTTGACGACTTAGACAAAAGACAAGATTGTATCATATGATTATATAGAGGTAGAGGTGAAGTTTATAATAATATTACATAATATTTAGATTCGATATTATTTCTATATTTTAGATATTTATACTTATTAAATAAGATATTATGTGAATCTATTTCCTACCTAAATATTGTGATGCTATATACTGAATAATGAGAAATCTAACAATTCTCCCCTCAGAGTGGGGAATATCCCTTGATAAAAGGAAATCTGTCCTGGGTAATGTGAATGACTACAGGGTAACATGACATTCAAGAGAATTTCAAGTAGAGGCAGCAAAAACAGGTGTACCTTAATTCGAAACAGAGGGGCTGTAAATCCATCATTGAAAACAAATTCATCACCATCCTCTACGTCTCTTCCTTTTGGAACCTGCAACTCAGAATGACAGGCGAGAAAGAATATTGAGAAACACAAAGACGCCAGCTGAAACCTTTCTTTATTACTAGAAAGGGGGAGTTGCTGCATTTTTGTGACCTCTGCCTACCTTCGACAGGACACGAACTTTCCCACATGCAAGTGATTGCAACGTCCTTCTCAGTTCCTTGTCCTCTATGCTTGTTGAATCTTTAATGTCTTGAAAGCTAAGTTTGTGTGCATCGTTAAACAACATCAAGACAACAGCCTGAGGCAATAACAGAGAGAGCCTTTTACGACATCAAACCATTGCAAGAAAAGATCAATACAACGAAAAGAACACAACAACAAGAGACCCGTTGAGCAAGGAAAAGAGAAAAGATGATTCAACTAACCTGAAACAGTGAAACCGCAAGCTCCTTTTTACCTTTAGGGAAATCTGCCTTTAGTACACAGTGACCTAATGAGTTTTGCCACATTAATCTCCTGCCGCTGTACTTGCTCAAATAGAACTCTTTGAAGATGTCCTGTGAAACAAACAGAGAGAATCAGAGAAAATTTGCCAGAAAAATGCCCAAAACGTGCCAAATGCAAAAAAAAGAAAAAATCAGAACCACAGACAAAACCTGGTAGACAATTAGTTCATGAGGAAGCTTAACATCCATAGGTGGATATGTAGGCCAATACCTGCATTATAGTGAAAGCAAAGGTTAACAAGCTTAATGATATTTCACATCATCAGGTGATCTGTAGTTGCCTTCTGAAAGTACGTAGTCCATACATACCCTGTCGTTAAGACGTGAACACTCATCTCAATTCCTGATGGCAGTTTTGACCTGGCTTGTTGTGATGTTTTGAATGACTCATTTATTTCTTTTGACAGTTCAATATCCTGAGGATTGTTCACGAAAAAAGAGACTGAGGTCACTATGATAACTGAGCACACAAACAAGTCTTCAATAGGATGGTGCAGCATTACTTAAAATTCTTATCTAAGACTAGACCCATACAGACCAGTAAAAACACTGGATCAGAGTAAGTTACAAGGTAATACGGATATGGTATGAACACAGATAAGAAAAACTAGAAAATGGCTAAGAATAGAAGTAGAAATAGGTACCTATAGCTGGTAAAAACAAGAACATAGATTGAGGAATTGTTTAATGGACTCCTCCCACTCATTCTCAGAGAAACATTTACCCAAAAACTAGCTTACCCTCTCTGATCCTAGAAACCCACTTACTTATATTTATATATCACTCTCCAAAATATCATATTACTCAAAATAGCCTTTAATGAACATAACAGAATACGGTTATACTTTAAGCATCGCACTCCAGGAGATGACAATAAATTTAAGAACCATGTTGTTCTTCCATGTCATGGTACTTGTAAAGAATAATAACTTTTTCAGAATGTGAAACACAGAAAGGAAAAAATATGAAACCTTGAACATGCCTTCGAGCTTGTTTGTAAACTGGCTTCCACACTCAGTCTTAAGCTGCAGTTGCAAGAAGAATTCCAGCGTTTAAGAATTTACTACCAAAGAGAACTTTTCCATGAACCAAAAAGCTTAAGACAGTTCTCAACCTTAGAGATCATGGATTTCTCAGCATCAATTGAAGCACTCTTTCCTCTTTGCAAGATCTTTTTTGTAGAATGCTTCAAACACATCTTTACCCTTTTATCAACATAACAGAAAATCTATCAGAAAAATCGAAACGAAGATGGTCAAATAGTTTACCTGCAAAGCAGGCACTGCCATACAGGCAGACAATAAACAGACGGATACAACTGTGCTTGATGTTAAGAAGCAGGTATAACCTGGATAAATCTGAACAAAACCAAGACTTTTTCCAGCGTATTCTCCAATTCTTCTTCGGAAGTACCCTTATTCCCAGCACGAAGCTTCTCATCCAAAAACTTGGCAATAAGCTCAGCAGGCCGATTCTGCAAACGGAGGCAGAAGAATATGTGGTATGAACTCACCAGTTGAGAGAAATTACTAGCATACAAAACTCAAAGATGTAACACTAACACCCGCAGAGTCACAATGGTGAGTCGATCACGAAAAGAAAAATGATGTGAACTAATTCCGATACGTATGCATAAACCATTTATCAAACTTACTGCTTTCTCCAAACCCATAAACAACTTCATTCCTTAAAACTAGAGTTTATGAACAACTAGTAACTACTTGGCAAATTGGACACATTATATGTTAAAATCCCGAAAGTGACTAATACGTGTAGCAAAAATGAAAGAAACCACAGGTTGAAACCATGCTTCCAAACTCGAGCTCCGGCGAGAGGAAATATATTTAAGAAACTACAGCAATACGATGCAAAGTCAGCATCTTAAATCTTCCAATCGACGCGAATTCCTCAAATTCCAGATAGCATTACCGTTAAGTGTTAAGGATGGCATTCCCATAGAAATGCATGTTGCTTTGACATGGAAAAGAACAATTGTTAACAATAGATTCAGATCATAACTAAACAGACAGAGAAGTCTTTGATACCTGGCGTAGGTTAATCAGATGCTCAAATGAGTCTTTAATGGTATTGCCAAATGATTCATTCTTGGAAAAGCTCTCTTCCCATATTGCGTCAAGAGAAGCCTTTAACTCCAACAATGTTGGTACCATATCCTTATCTTTCTCTTCATCCATGACGATCCTCTGCCCAGTTTTTCGAATGTAGGAGCTTAGTGCCTGTCTTAAAGATTCGAGTGTGTTCACCCTAGAGAACAGTATGTACATCCTCTGTAGATCTTCTGTACGACGTCCATCCATCAGTGCTGTAAACCCCTGGGTGATTATGTAAGGATTAAATCAGCATGTTTCACAACTTGCTACTTGTGGAGAAACACATAGAAGACTGTGACAAAGGGTTCACAGCACAACCTTATCAAGAATAGCAGATATGTGACGCTCAAGAAGTTGCCTCTCCGTAGTTGCTATCAGTGTTTTCTTGGTACCTGCATCCAAGTATAGTATGCATCTTTCATTCTCCTCATGCAACCTTCCCTGCAACAATCACCGGTAGATATCTTTCAGAAACCAGAACTATAAAAAAAACTATACTGCCGTCTATCATAGGGAGCAACAAAACATAAAACTATTTGAGGTAGTTTGAGGCACCTCAACATGCTTCAAGTACTCAGGGACGTCAGACTGCTGAGTGTATTTCATTCCTTCGGCAGCATAAAATTCAGAAGTGCATTCAAGGAAAGGTTTCTCAAAGCTTTCCACATATATTCCAAGCGAGGTAAACATCTTTAGAAGTTTGCTTAACAGAGTCCTATCAACAGCTTCACCTAATCTGGAGAACACATGCCAAGAAAGAATCAGGAGATTCAGATGGGAAAATAAATGGAATCATCACTAGCACTATTCCCGAGTCAGCTTGTTGAACTTGATAAGAACCAAAACTATTTTATCACTGTCAGGAAAAAGGTGAACAGTTTGTAGTTGTATAGACCATCTAAACATTCAATGGTTCACAAATAAGACAAATAAATAAGCCAAAGTATGGAAGTCAAATCCAAACTTATGATTTAACTATCCTATATTCTTATAAGACCAAAATGTTACAGAATTACCTTTCATTTTCAATCATTCTTAAAAGACCATTAACAATCCGCTGTTCAACTTCAGAGGCCAGGGAGAGATGTTTCCGGAAAAGCTGCAGACCCATTTCCCACAACGAACGTACATTGGGGTTTTGTATTACATATTTTCTGTCCAGTGACAAAGCTATACTACGGATCATTAGCATCTGGTCTGAAAAGTCTAACCAACAATTCTTGACGACTGACAAGAAACCAGACAGGTCGGTGCTTTTCCCAACTAAAGACAGTAAAGCGGCAGAAATGTGGTCTTCACACTCCTTCTCTATCTGTTGGTAAAGTTTTCCTTCCATCTTATGTAGGCAAAGGTTATCAACAGCCTGATGACATAATTACCATCTCATCAGCATGGTATTTTTCGGACAAGAAAACTCCCAAAAAGAAAAAAAAATGAAACTAGCAATGAGAAGTGACTTTACCTGGTAAAGCCCTTCAAGGTCAAAAGACACTGCTTCCTTCTTGAATATAGCTCTGATAGCTGATTGCAGCTTTGCCCATGTAGTCTCCTCAAAGTTTGTGGGTAGTATTGGTTTAGCTTCAGAGAAACGAAACAAAAGGATCAGTAAATCTAAAAGGGACATCAATAGATAGTTTATCCAATTTCAACTGACCTACTCAATCCAAAGTAACTCCACAAATAATGACGATAACTCTTCGAATGAAAAGCATAAAATTCACAAGCTTTTGTACTAGGTTATGCCAATTTAGCCAAGCTATAGGGAAAAGAAAGTAGCTGGATTGCCCATAATATCATATATAGAAAGCACAAATACCATTGCAATTTCTTTTACATGGTGCACCAATAAACAATAGTTAGTTTCAAAATCCCTCAGCCATTTAAAACTTCCACCAACAAAACCACCGGGTCCTCTGAGAAGACAACAATTTCTCCGGTGGCCGATGAGTCGGTAAGTAACTCTTAGGACCACTTGGTTACAAAACACGAGAGCAACCCTGTGAAATTATTAAGAAATAGAAATCAGCTATCCTCAACTCAGGATCTATGGTTACCATATCCACATGCCAAAGGGATTCAGAGATACCGGCCACTTAGTGGCACCACAAAGCAAAATGGTCGGACTCCCTCCTCAGAAAATTCCGCTCAATTACCAAAGCTAGACCTACACAATTCCCATCAACCACCGGTAATTACCCGAAAAAACTACCAAAGCCCTAAAATCGAGCCTAGCCACGCTAACAAAACAACCACAATCACAAACCCTAAGCATCAAAGAGGGGCCGTTCCAATCAATAAACAGAATCACTCACTGAATGTACCAACCCCCATACAAATCGGAGCGATCGGAAACGACGAATTTAGAAATGTGCAAGAAGCAAAACCTTTGTTGAGCTTGATGACGAGCTTCTTAGCCGGCTGCGGCGGAGTGGACTTCTTGCGGGATAGATTGGCCGCGGCGGAGGCGGCGGGAGCGGGATCTTCGTCCATGGGGAAGACTTCCTTGTCGTGGTGGTGGAGACCGTTCTTGGCCTTCTTCATCGGCGGGGGAGAGGCGGAGGAACCGGCGGCGGCAGCAGCGGAGGCAGAAGCAGTGGAGCAAGTAGAGCGTTTGGTGGGAAGAGACATGAAATGGGCGAGGAAGAAGGAAATCAAGAGGACATGGTACGGTAGTTTCCTCCACAGAGCTCTTCGTTCAGAGCTACGCGAAATTCACGAGAGAGAGAGAGAGAGAGAGAGAGAGAGAGAGAGAGAGAGAGTGTGTTATTTGTAGTTATTTTATAATTAATCTTATTTTCCAACCCTAAATTATGATTTATGTTAACAAAAAAC
The DNA here is from genome assembly GCF_000463585.1 of Tarenaya hassleriana. NCBI lineage: Eukaryota > Viridiplantae > Streptophyta > Magnoliopsida > Brassicales > Cleomaceae > Tarenaya > Tarenaya hassleriana. The sequence goes on along the minus strand of NW_010967966.1, from coordinate 523,430 downwards.
AACGGACTTGTGAAAAGTCCATTAGGCCCATTAAAGACTATCTGGGTTTGTTCTCGAAGCCCAATTACAAATCGGCCGAACACAGTTGCTAGATTCTTTACATTTTCATAGGATGATTCCAGATTTTAAACATATTGATTATATTACGTTAATGCTTTTGAAAATGAAAAGAATACCATGAGAAGATACAACGTCAATAAAAATTTACAGTTAAGGATGTAAAAATATAAAATTACGTAAATTAAATAAGAAAGAAACAAGAGAATGTAATTACTTTTATATATTGCTACATCTTTGTTACATTACCATAAAAATAAATTATATATTTATAAAAAAATTATAGAAATAAGAGAAATAAATACCATACACAATATTTAACATAATATTGTGTTTTTTATTATTAAATATAATATTTCAAAATCTATATTTTCCTTCAATAATATATTTATTTTCCTATTTCAACAAAGTAAATTTAAGTTCTATAAAATATCCTCCAATAAATGAAAAGGAATAAGAAAATGGAAAGAAATAGAAGGCAGATGGAAAAAATGGAAAAGAAAAGAAGATCACACACAAAAAAAACAGTAAAAGAAGAAGAAGAAGATGCAGTTCACACCATAAAAGGAAATAAAGATATTGAGCAAATGGGATGAAGAAATGGTAACAGAAAGAGATGATGGATGTGTGCTTAAACAGAGAGTATTCACGATCGATAGAAAAACCTCGTCTTTACATAGACGTGTCAAATTTTATATTACAATGTAAAATTTTAAACAACATTTTTTTTTGTTAAAGAATAAACAATACATTATAATACATCGTTGTCTATATATATATATATATATATATCTCACGATTTCTCACGAATCTCTCGCAAGTACTCTTTCTCTTTTATAAACTGTGAATCGCATTATCACGAAACTTCTTCCCGGGTTCCACTGAAGTTATCTAAACGTTGTTGTTAATTACTTGAGATAATCTACCGACCAACATCTGATCAAAAGATACCAACCATTTTTTACATAATAAAATCCACCATATATATCAATTCTGATATTTTATATTTATATACCTAAACATACCATTTCCTAAGATCTTCTATGTATTGTTCCTCTCAATACGTACAATAGTATAAAAAAGATTCCAACAGTGATATCGATTTATAATGTAGTTATATATATTAATCTTTTTTTTTTCGACAGCTATACCTTTTAACAGAAAGGAAAAAAAAAAGTATTTTCCTTTAAGGATATGGTTCTTGAACGAATTTCTACATATAGATATGCATATATAAACACGTGATTCCACATACACATATGCCCCTTTTTCATGTCAAGTCACACGAAAAAATACTGCATATCTTTCAAAATCACCCTCGGGTTTGGGCATGCATAAAATAGAAAGTTAGCTAGCACACTGTCGACCACACACGCATATTACGTATCTGTACGAAAACATTCATAAGAATATAGCACGATCGGGAAATTTTAAGGTTTAATACAAAGCCGTGTGTATGTATGTGTTGAAACGGAAGCACGGGTTAGTATTTCGACAACCTAAATTCCTCGTACGTTCACAAGTAATGGAAACCAGTGATGTTGTCGTTATATTGACTATACATGAATTTCTTCGTCTCGAAGACATCTCTCAATGCAACCCGATGGTGGTAAAAAAAAAAAGAAAAAAAGAAAAGAAAATCTACGGCATTAATATATGTATGTACTCTATGTTTTGCGACCAAATAATATATATGGGTTTATATATATATATATATATATTTTCATACAATTAAACATTAATATATATACATATACATATACATATACATATATATATATATATATATATCATACACACATGTACATATAAATATATAAATTATACTCATATAAATTTAAAATTTAAAAATTGAAATTAAAATACATACATATTCACATAAACATACGTACACATTTCTTTGTGTGTTTGGTGCCACACATCATTTAAAAATAATTAACAAAAATTAAAAATAATTAAAAAAAATGAAATTTCAAAATAAATAAAAAAAATTTAAAAATTAAAAATTACAAATTAAATAGTAAAAAGTAAAAAGAAAAATTAAAAATTAAAAATTAAAAAGTAAAAATTAAAAAATAAAAATTAAAAATTTAAAAATTTAAAATTTAAAAATTTAAAATTTAAAAATTTAAAATTTAAAATTAAAAATACATATACATATATTTACATATATACATATATATACATACGTATATATCATACACAAGTACACATATATATATATTTTCATAATATATATTTATATGCGTTAGGGTAAGCGTTTGGGTTCGATTCCTTGGAATGAACCGTATCGAATTGATAAAAATTCCAACTGAATTTTACAGAATCGAACTGAATTTCAAAAACCCGAAAAAACTATTTTTAAAAAAATTAAATGTTTTAAAATAAAAAACACTACAAGAAACATCCAAAATTATGATGGAAAAAAATCCATCGTAAATATAAAGAAAATTCATTGCAATTACAAATTTTTGACAGGAAGACGATGGAACAATTTTCGTCCGTAAAACGTTATTGCAAAAGTTTTTCGGACGTTAATCCATCGCTGAAATTGCAACAGACAAAATCTGTGTTTTGCGACGGAAAAACTATGGAAAACTTCATCGCAAATATTTTTTAAATTTGAAAAAATATAGAAATAATATATTATATATACATATACATATATATATATTTATATACATATGCATTTACATACATATATACACATATAATTTTATATATATACACATTCATATATATTTACACAATAGCACATATATACATAAATACATATATATATATATATTCACATACACAACACATAAACACATGTACACATTTCCACACACATGTCCATATTCACATACATACACAAAACACACATACACATACAAATACACATACACATACATACACAAACACATACACTCTAAACCCGAAATCCATAACCCAAAACCCGAAATCTAAACCTCAAATCCCCAAACCATAAACCCAACCCCAATCCTAACCCCGACCCTGACCACGACTTCGACCTCGACCTCGATCCCGGCTTTAAATCGAACCCTAAACATTTAAATTTAATTCTTAAATCACTTTCTTATCCTCCCATTATTCGAGCACAATCTCTTAATTCTAGAGTTTTAATTGTTAATTATCAAACTGACTCATCCAAATTAAACTCCTAATATCATATAACATTAATATATACATATATAAATGTATATACATATAAATATTTTTATATACATATTTTTATATACATATATACATATACACATACATATATATATATGCACATATATATATGAATATTTATACATATATATGTATATATATACGTATACATATAAATATATAAAATACATGTAGTTAAATATATATATATACATATATATACTTTTCAGAATTGAAATTTCTATTTGTATATATAAAAAATGGTTAGACTCTAGACCCCAAACCCTAAACCTTAAACCCTAAACCCTAAACCCAAAACCCTAAACTCTAAATTTCTGATACAATTAAACATTAATACATATACATATATATATATACAAGCAAATATATATATACATATATTTACACATATACATATACATATATATGCAGATACAAATATACATATACATATATTTACACATATCCATATATGTAGACATATATATACATCCATATATATCATACACACATATACATATAAATATACACGTTATAAATACTCATACATATATATATATATGAATATATGTATATATTCATAACATTTATTTATATGCATTAGGATGAGTGTTTGGGTTCGATTCCTTGGGACCAAACTATATCGAATCGAAAAATATGATATTTTTTTTCAATACGAACCATCTAAAATTCCAACCGAGTTTTTTAAAATCGAACTGAATTTCAAAACCCTGAAAAAACTAAATTTTTTTTAAAAAGAAATGTTTTAAAATAAAAACCACCACAAGAAACACCTAAAATTACGATGAAAAAATCCGTCGTAAATATAAAGAAAATTAATCGTAAATTCAAATTTTTGACGGAATGCTTCGGAATAATTTTCGTCCGTAAAACATTGTCGCAAAAGTTTTTCGGACGTTAATCCATCGCTAAAACTGCGATGGACAAAATATGTGTTTTACGACAGAAAAACTACGAAAAATTTCGTCGTAAATATTTTGTAATTTAAAAAAAAATAAAAAAATAATATATTATACATATACATATACATATATATTCATATACACATGCATTTATATACACATGCATTACATATATATATATATATATATATATATATATATATATATATATTCATATTTATAGATATACACATGCATACATAAAATACACATACACATACATATTCACATAAACATACGTACACATTTCTTTGTGTGTTTGGTGCCACACATCCATGGTAACACCTTCGATGCTCAATCTATGATGGTCTCAAGTCTACCTTAATTCTTGGAGTACTTCGAGGTTTCTGAGCTTCAGATTGATGTGTACCCTTCTGCAATTCATCAGACAGTTGTCTTCCTGAGACAAACTTCCTTTCTACTGGTTTCTCTTCTCCAGTGTAGCCCAACCCAGTATGCTGTGAATCATGTCTCCTTTGACTGAGAATGAAATCCAACTTCTTCGTCCCATGATCAAACATATGCAAATTCTTCTTGGTTTCTTCAAGTTGATATTTTGCATTTGACGTTTCCTCGATTTGTAATTCCAGCTTCTTCTGGGTTTCCTTGATGATGAGGACATCGGATCTAACAACATCTCGTAAAGAAGATCTTGGCGGAAGCATACACGGAGCAAAGGTAACGGCAAACCGAGTTCCACAACCGAGTTCCACCTCGGATCGAAGCCACCAAGTAAAAGGAAGTTGCTTGGAGTGCAAGACAATTATCCAAAGGAAGCTTCTTCATCATCAAGGCAACTCCAACAACTATCTTCCCAACCACCTCATTTAATGCAACATCAAGGAATTCCAACAATTAGTTTCCCAACCACCTCATTTAATGCATTGGACTCCTACCCCTCTTGCATGTTCTTGTCATTTAATGTTATAGTTGAGAATTCTAGCCTATATAAAGGCCTTGTAATGCATCATTTGTAATCAGACTTGTAGAATGTCTCAAACATTTCGAGTTTTATAAACTCTTCTTCGGTTTGTCCGAAATTTATCCCGATCTTCGGTGTGTCCGAGATCACGAGTTTGGTGTGTCCGAACTCAAGCCTTGGTGTGTCCGAGGTCCACTATCTATTCTTCCCCTTCGTTCCATCCATCTTCCTTTTCGGAATTACGTCGAGCATCGCTTGATCAGTGACTGATTCCGAGGACTACTCTTCCCCTTCGAACACCATACCCAATCGAAAGTCGAGAGCCTTCTCCGTGAAGCGCGTGAGACCGCGATTCGG
>NW_010967966.1:509610-517593 GCF_000463585.1 Tarenaya hassleriana | reverse complement strand
ATCTTGACGGAAGCATACATGGAGCAAAGACAACGGCAAACCGAGTTCCACAACCGAGTTCCACCTCGGATCGAAGCCACCAAGTAAAAGGAAGTTGCTTGGAGTGCAAGACAATTATCCAAAGGAAGCTTCTTCATCATCAAGGCAACTCCAACAACTAACTTCCCAACCACCTCATTTAATGCAACATCAAGGAATTCCAACAATTAGCTTCCCAACCACCTCATTTAATGCATTGGACTCCTACCCCTCTTGCATGTTCTTGTCATTTAATGTTGTAGTTGAGAATTCTAGCCTATATAAAGGCCTTGTAATGCATCATTTGTAATCAGACTTGTAGAATGTCTCAAACATTTCGAGTTTTATAAACTCTTCTTCGGTTTGTCCGAAATTTATCCCGATCTTCGGTGTGTTCGAGATCACGAGTTTGGTGTGTCCGAACTCAAGCCTTGGTGTGTCCGAGGTCCACTATCTATTCTTTCCCTTCGTTCCATCCATTTTTCTATCTTAGTTTTGAATTCGAGAGCCTTTTAGATCCGGTGATTGAAACTAAGATCCATCCAATTCCCCTTCGTTTTAACCACAACCCGAACGCGAATTCGAGAGCCTTCTCCGTGAAGTGCGGGTGATTGCGTTTTGGATCAGATTCCATCCTCTCCGAGCCAAGGCGTGTACCACTTGAGTTCTGACTCACTTCTATTCTTTTCTTTGACAAGCTTCAAGTTGATGTCATACATTTTCATCAGGTCATCATACATATCATTCATCTTTAGATCACCCTCCAGATCTTCTCCTTTCATAGCATCATGCTCATCGATTATCCCGATAAAGAACATAAAGTTGTTCAGGGCTTCCTCATCATCTTCTGACTCTGATTCTGAGTCTTCATGAGTGATTAAGGATTTAACTTTTACCGATGTGGTGCACTCATTCTTGGTATGACCAAAACCTTTTCACTCATAGCATTGCACTTCTTTAAAGGTTTTGATCATTACTTCTCTTTTGATGACCGATGGACACTCATCTTTCCAATGCCCATAGCCTTTGCACTCCATGCACTTTCCTCCCGATTTTCCTTCCATCCTCTGCGGATTGCTAGGTCTTCGTTTGAAGAACTTGTTCATCTTTTTGGCGATCAACGACATATCTTCCTCAAGCTTATTTCTAGGTTCAGATTTGGGTATGATCAAAAGCAACTAGTTGTTTACGAGATATTCCTAACGGAGTCTCGTACATACTCAGCTCCAGTTCATGTGTTGCGAACACTCCAACTGTTTCTTCACTAATGTTTTGTGATAACTCCTATTCTTCTCTATATTTTGATGAGAGTTTGTCTAGGTTTTATAGGATAATCATATGCATTCATAGGAATTCTAGGCGTGTTAGGACACAAAACTCGGTTGTGTTCTAGTTTTGTGCTTTAGTTTTGCAGAGTTACAGGGTTTGGAGATGATTGGACTCGAAAAGGAGCTATTTGGAGCGTTAAATGAGAAGTCCAGATGAGGTACTCATGTTGCAATATCAATAACTTTCTCTACAGAGGTCCAAATCATGCGAGACTTGTACCATTGGAAAGAGCACTTCAAGAGCTTCGGGTACCAAAATTGCTTAAATCCGACACCGGAGCAGAAAGTTATGAGCGAATTCGTGAAGACCAGAAATCTGCCGGTGCAGGGCCGATTCCAGTTGGAATCGGTCCGATTTCAGAACGCAGAATTCGACCCCAGGAATCTGGATCCGGTCCGGATCCAGTCAAAAACCCTGTTTCGCGATTTTCAGCATTCGAATGGGAATAGGACTCTTGGGAGCCGCCCTAGAGTTATAAAAAAGCCCTAGCCACGTCCTAGAACATCAGAGAACCTTAGAGAACACTTAGATACAGATTTTTGGAGAGCTTTTGGTGAAGAGAAGAATAGAAGTTCACGGGATTTCGGGAAGAAGAAGGAAGATTTGATCGTGGAGACTACACATCTACATGAGATTTTCTCTCCTTTCTTTTATCTCTTTTTCTCTGTTCTTTTTATTGTTTTCCATGAATCGTGAGTAGATCCACGACTATGGGTTAGGGATTCGTTTGTGTTTTGGGTATGTTTGAACCCTAACTTGGATTTCGGTTTTGATTTGTTTCGGTTCTATTGATTTGCGCTTTTGTTGGATTGATGTTTGCTAACCCCTTGGTCAATTATCTTAGATTACATAGAGATATGAGTTGGTTTCAGATCAAAATCAATAGGATAGATCGTATTATTCACATAGAGACATGGCTTAATCGATCTAGGGTCGATGATAGCGTTCTTTATGCACCTAGGGTTAACTCGAATAGATCGAGAGATTGACGAGTTACTCTGTAGGTAGGGAGTAAGTAGACCGAGAGGTGAATTCTCTATCTTTGTGCTTGATGATTCCCGAAAACAAGTCATAATCGTTATTCTCGCATGCTTAGCATATACCCATACACGTGAATACGATCCCGATACCCGTAGTCACCGGTTCTTGATAGTTTACTCGTTTTTATTGCATTATTTCCTTATTCTCCATTCTTTCCACATATTTTCATCATCACTTCCACTTCTACTTGCTTTGATTTAGTTTCGATGAGGGTTTAGATTTAGCTATCGGTCCTTGCGTTCGACCCCGTGTTACGACGATCCGTATCCTTGCGGTGAGTTGTGAATCGGGTATAAATTCTAGACTCGGTACACACGTATCATTTTGTCAGAGTAAGTTGTACCAACTGCCCCTGCTTCATTTGCCATGGCACTCAGTTTTCCACTGAATTCTTTGATAGTTTCATGCTCTCCCATTTTGAGTTGGTTGAACTGCGCCTTCAGCATGTCTCTTTTGATGCGTTTCACGTTCTTTGTTCCTTCATGAATTAATTCCAGAGTGTTTCATGCTTCTTTTGTTGTTTTGTACCCCTGAATTTGCTTGAACTCATTTGGATCGACAGTATTAAAGATTATAGTCACAGCTTTTGCATTTAGGGCTGATGCCTTTTTCTTAGCAATGGTCCACTGAGAACTCAGCTTGATCACCTCCTTCCCATCGTCTCCAATGGCTTTTGGAAAATCCCATCATTTTTCTATAGCATTCCATTCATCTTCATCAATACCTCTTATCAGATTCATGACTTTCACTTTTCAGTAACCATAGTTACTCGAATCCAACATGGGAGTTTTTCCCAAAGCTTGAAATTCCTTGAATGCCTCCATCGTGCATTCTCTTTCTTAACACCGATTTGAGAGGAATAAAACCTACGATCAGTGACCGGAGCTCTGATACCACTTGAAATTGTTTACACACTCAGACGTCACTCAAACTCAGTTCTTTTCATTCAAGGAAATCTGATTACTACAACAAAGAGATAGTTGTAGTAATCACAGACACACCATGTGACGTCCATAACCCATGTCCCGCACACGAGTTGCGACACATAGACGATCAAACCGTATTTTAAAATAGCGGAAATTTTAAAACATTTTATATTATACATATGCAACGAAAATATGTTTATACATATCAAACCCACATATAGTAGACGTATTGATACACGCACGGAAGAGGATGGATAGGGAAGTTCAACCGCAATCACCGGCTCACGGAAGTGGCTCTCGAATTCACGGAGGAATAAGGGATAGTTGAAGTGGATTGATGGCGAATCGATTCCAATCACCGGCTCACGAATGTGGCACTCGAATTCAGAAACGTTTCAAAAGGGATGGAGGTGGTAATCGAAGGATAAGGGCGCGTCGGACACACCGGACGCAATCTCCTCGGACACACCGAAGGAGTCTCTCGGACACACCGAAGAGAAGAGGCCTCGGACACACCAAGACACAAAGATAATCAACACTTTGAGTGGAGAAAGAGAACAAAGATTCTACAATTTTTGATTGATGAAAAGCTGATCACAAAATGAAAAGAAAGGAGTTTAAATAACAACAATTGTCAAGACATAAATGTTAAACAACATGCAGCCCACGTGCATTAATGGTGAGTAGGTGGTAGAAAAGAGCTGTTGGGAAAGCTCCTTCCTTTGGGCTGCTGATGGGCTGGACCGTGGGCTTTCTTCTTGGGCCGAAAATTGATTAAGGCCGTGTTCTAGGGCTTAGGCAATTTGGACTTAATGCTGAAATTGTTCCGGGTCACTTCTCGTCCGAATAATGGTGCATCATTGTTGTCGTGAACCCGGAATCCGTGAAGAACTTTGAGTGACAGCCTTGGTTAGCGTGACACGAAGGGCTCGAGCTCTAGCACGAGTGAGGGGAGGCTCGGCTCTAGGGCTTGCTCGTTGAGCCATCGCGTGGTGCACGTCACTTCCCGTTCTTGCGGCTTCGAATGATCGTGTAACGTGTTGATCATTCGGAACTTCTCCCGGCACCTGAGAGGCCGAGTCTTCATCATCCCGGAGAGCTCCTTCCGTTAAGCTCCCATCCTCATCCGCCTCCAAGCTGTTGGCTGCTCCGATGTCCTCATCATTCCCTCCCCCTTGAGAAGGTTTTGTCCTCAAAACATGCTTACCTACATCAAACGGGTCCAAGTCAGCATCGTTAAATACGTAAGTCAAATTTTCCATACCTTGATTGCGGGTTTTGTCGAGATATTCGCCAAGTGTATGAAGATTTCGTTCTCGCGCCTCTCCTCGTTCAAAAGGCTCATCCTTCTTGATTGTCCTTGGGTTTAAGACGGTGTTCCGCCTTGAGGCGTTCATGGTGCAATGGTAGACGCATTTGGCTCCTTGAGCACGAATGAACCGTGGAGGCACACATGTGGGATTTGTCGGACTCTTCTCGTCGTCCTTGCACAAAATCTGCAATGTAGCACCAGTTCCTTGATCATAGACAAGAATAAAAAGTAAAACGATGTTACCGCGTAAGCTTCTCGTATCAAGGTGGGCAAGCTGCATATATCCGCTTAAGTCTTGGGTGGCCTCTTTGGGATTTGGTCGGTAGATGTCAAAACTTTCTTTGTAACAATCCCCACTTCCTTCAAATCCAAAACCTGCGAACTACGATAAGCTTCTAGGGGAACAATTTTGTTAGTGTGCTCCTTAAGTTTCTCGTGAAAGTATACGTTTTGGAGCTCCCCCATTTGTTGTATAAATTGCACTATATACTCCTCAAAGCAAGAATCATAGATAAGGATAAAAATCGGAACGAATTTACCGGTTAATGATCCACGCCTTTGACATATGATCCATGTGTGCTTGCCAGAGGTGTCATTCGACATCGGTGCAGGTTTGTTTAGACTTTTGATGTCATCATATTCCTTCTTGTTACTCGTGACTATGAATGCATTCTCCTTGACATCTGGCCGCTCTTCATTCACATTCACCAAACTTTTGGGTTTTGTTTCCATCAAAAAGCCGGGGTTCTCGACTGATTCTTTCTTTTCGGTCACGCTCTTGGTCTCCTTGTCAGATGGAACTTCGAAATCCTCCTCAAGGTGTCTCCCCACAGCCATCGTGATTGAGTTATATACCTCGTTATCCTTGATGCTCACCTCTTTTCAGGTGGAATTTCCATTGGGCAAATGACTTTGGTTCCTACACTCCGAACACGGAACCTCACAAGTAAAATGAGTACACAAGGAAGAAGTTTTGTTACCTCGTGTGTGGACTTCTCTTGTATATAAGATAGTTTCGTCCTTTCGAGCATCAAGATTTTGCGCCTTGATTGGGTCTCCGGTATCGAAAAAGTTTTCATGTATAGGCGTTGACGTTGGCGTTCGTTGGTGTAATACCCCGATTCCCGTATTAATTATTTAAATTATTTTTGGTAATAAAAGGAGGGTAAATAAGGCAAAAGTATAGAGAATATTTCAACGAAGATCTAGAAGAAAACGACACTCGATTTGACTGAGAAACGAGGAAGTTATGAGCAAACGAAAATTGAGTAGAACCTGGAAATTTGGAATTCACAAATTATTCGAGGTACGGACGTTTCGAGTTGTACCTCATCGTGTAAACGTGAGTTTCCAATAATCTATTGATTGGACATAAAAGAGGACGTTCCAAGGAAGGTGTAGAAACAAACGGTGCGCGATTCGGGTAAGAAACGAGTGAGAACGGAGCAATCGAAGTCAGTCGGGACGGACCAGAAATGCAGAACGGACGGACTGGCAAAGGCAGAACGGACGGACTGCTAAAGGCGAAACGAACGGACCATGAACGAGCGAGGAGCTGGGCCGAAATTGGGCCCAGACCGTCCGTTCCAGACCCAGAACGGACGGTCCACTGGACGGCACGCAAGTGGCCAACTTGCTGCCTTGGGACGCGTATTTCTCTGCGTTTCCGGACCCCACCGGCGTCAAGTCGCCGACCAATCTGTTCAGGGTGATGCAGGCTCGACCTTGGGCCTGGGCTTGAGCCCATTCAACCTCCCTCTCGCAGCATAAACCTCTCCCAAGGTAGGGGTTTCACCATTTTCGGACAAAATCAGAGAAACGAGAGGGAGAGAAGAAACAGAGAGAAAGGGGCGAAAACCAGGGAGAATCGACGCAAGGGAAGCTCGGGAACACGAAGGGGTACATCCCTAGAGTGTCTAGAAGAGGTTTCCGGAAAGAAACAGATCGGAAAACACCTCGAAATCCGGCCAAAACCAGATCTGAGCCGAAACAGATGTGAGTGGCTCGAGTTGCGTCTGTGTGACCTCGCTTTCGTCGATGTGATTGTGTTATTTCGATGGTTTATTACTTGGATTAGATAGAGGACATTTCAATGAACATTTAACAACAAACGACACGTAATTTGGTGGAGAAATAAGTGAGATATGGCCAAACGAAGTCGGACCAGAAAACTGTTTCGCGATAGAGTGGAACGGACGGTCTGTTTTTGCAGACCCGACGGTCTGGGTGACCCAGACCGGACGATCTGGCATCCCCAGACCGAATGGTCTCCGTTTCAGACCTCAAAAATTGTCCCGCGAGGCCCCGGGACAGCACGGGACCCCTGGACCGACCGATCCACACCCTAGACCGACCGTTCTAGAGTATAGAACCCTTTTTCGGATGATTTTCGAATCCCGTGTGCGTGAGATGTGTGATACAACGATTCGAGTGACTCGTTGCGTGATTATACGGGGTAGTTTGCATGGCATTAAGCGGTAGATCGGTAAGGGACCGGATACCGTGATACGTGTGATTGTACTGGGGGATATATACATGATGTGTGCCATGTGTAGCTTGCTCGTGCGTACGAGTCAAGCATGATTGTGTTTGTGGATGGTTGTGGACGCAACCATCACCGTCATGGACTTGGCGGGCGTTTGAGACGCGATTAGTCGTGTGCGACACGACGACCAACGTCATGGACTTGACGGGCGTGTGACGCGCTCCTAGTCATGGACTTGACTAGGGTATATGGCTGAAACCCTATGGTGGACTCCATACGGGTGATATGATCGATTGTGTCATGCTGACTTGACACGGCCAACGTCATGAACTTGACGGGCGTGGAGGCGCTCCTAGTCATGGACTTGACTAGGGTATATGGCTGGACCCTTTGGTGGACTCCATACGGGTGTGTTTATTTTTCCGTTGTGTCATGGACTTGACATCGGTAGTCACATGACGTGACAAGCGCTTGAGGCGATATTGTCGTGTGATGCGACGACCAACGTCACGCGAGTGACGCGCGTGTGATGCGCACCTAGTCATGCTGACTTGACTAGGGTTTATGACTAGCCCCATGGTTGACTCCATGCGGGTGTGATTGTGATTGTTATTATATGTGTGATGCACGTTATATGATAATGCATGTTACTATTGCTGCATGTGATTGGAATCATCGTTCTAACACCGTTCTCGCTGAGAACGGGTTTACCGGGTTCAATCCGGGCTACTCACTAAGCAGTTGTGCTTAGCCCTCGTAGTTTTACATTTTTCAGATCACGAGGATTACGCCTAGCGCACCCGGCAGACGACGACCTGAGAGAGGCAGCATCATGTACGTGATTTACATTTTGGGTTACGGAACTTGTATTT
>NW_010967966.1:506016-509084 GCF_000463585.1 Tarenaya hassleriana | reverse complement strand
AAGTTAAGCGTGCTGACTCTGGAGTAGTCTTAGGATGGGTGACCTCCTGGAAAGTACTTTCTGGGATGTGTGCGAGTGAGGACAAAACACGCAAAAAGGTCTCGTGTTGGTGTGTAGGGATAGCTCTATCATTCCGTAGCGGCCTCGGGTCGTTACAAATGGTATCAGAGCCGGTTCTCTCCCAGTACGGTGTGGTTCGTGGACGAACCAGGCGGAAGCTGGTGGGCCTCTGACAGCCCAAAATACCATAGGAGGGCGGGGAGTGATCGCCGGTGCGAGAGGCATGGACAATGGGCGGCTCCTGACGAGCTTCTGGGTAGGGGGTACAGGGATGAAGCGGACGCACCGGAATGAGAGGGATCCGAGGGCTGTGTAGGTATGGGACTACACAGTCTAAGATAACTTAAAGGAATTAATTGAGCTACTCATATCAACAAGATGCATCTACCTTTTCGGTTGTCCATCTCGAGAGAACTCCAAAGTTAAGCGTGCTGACTCTGGAGTAGTCTTAGGATGGGTGACCTCCTGGAAAGTACTTTCCGGGATGTGTGCGAGTGAGGACAAAATACGCAAAAAGTTCCCGTGTTGGTGTGTGGGGATAGCTCTATCATTCCGTAGCGGGCTCGGGTCGTTACAATCCTCACCTGTCGAGGTCCGTACATTGATGATGCGAGTTGGGGTCGTCGAAGGCTTAGTGAATGTAACGTGACACATTTAGAATGTCTCCATTATATGCTTAAATGGAGATCAACGATTTCTACAATTAAGCCCAATGTCTAGACTAAGGGATTGGAATTAGGGAACTAATTCTGAAATCTCTAAGAGGCCCTATAGCAGTACCTAAAGGAACAAACGCTGACCCACCCAAGTGGGCGTTTATGACAAAGTGGGGGGGAGGAACTTACCTCGCTCACCATCTATATCGGCGTTAGCAGAGAACCCCCTTAAGTGCAAACCAAAAGTCCGAAAAGAAGGTGTTCAGGAGGGACAACAGAGGGTTCCTTGTAGTTATCACGATTACCGAGGAACCAGAGCATAGATTGGAAGACAAACTAGTTGCCCAAGAGTTTTCTAATGCTTTTTCCTGATGACTTGTCGGGATTACAACCAAGGAAAGAAATGGGTTTTACTACTGACTAGGTACCAGATAGTGACCCAATTACCAAAGATCCGTATCGGATGATATCTACGAAGATGACCGAGCTGAAGAAACGACCGAGCGAGTTAGCAGATTAAGGTTTCATCCGCCCTAGCGTCTCACCGTTGGGATCACCGGTACTCTTCGTGAAGAAGAAGGACGGGAGTATGCGATTGTGCATCGATTACCGAGGGCTCAACCAAGTGACTATCAAGAATCGGTACCCATTACCGAGGATTGATGAGTTGATGGACGAACTACAGGGAGCCCAATGGTTTTCGAAGATTGATGTACGATCCAGATATCATCATATTCGGGTCAAGGAAGATGACATACAGAAGACGGCAGTCCGAACAAGATATGGTCACTTCGAGTTCGTGGTCATGCCTTTCGGCTCACGAACGCGCCTGCGGTGTTCAAGCAACTGATGAACCGCGTGTTCATAGACTACCTGGATGAGTTTGTCATCATTTTCATCGATGATCTCCTCATCTATTCGCTGGATCCGCAGAAACATGAGGAGCATCTGCGGAAGATATTGTGGAGGCTAAGGGAGAACCGGATGTACGCGAAGTTCAGTAAGTGCAACTTCTGGTTACAGGAGATTGGATTCCTGGGACACGTGGTATCAACCCAGGGTATTCAGGTCGATCCGGCTAAGATCGAGGCCGTCATGGAGTGGCAGTCCCCGACTTCTGCGACGGAAGTCAGGAGCTTCTTGGGATTAGCCGGCTATTATCGCCGATTCGTCGAGGGATTCGCCAAGATAGCTCGACCTTTGACAAAGCTGATAGGGAAGAATGTCAGGTTCGAGTGGACAGCAGAATGCGAGAAGAGCTTTGGGGAGTTGAAACGGAGATTGACATCAGCGCCGATCCTGGCATTACCACGGCCGGGAATGTTGTACGAGGTATACACCGACGCGTCTAAGCACGGACTCGGTTGCGTGTTGATGCAGGAGGGACACGTGATCGCTTACGTGTCGAGACAGCTGAAGAAACACGAGGAGAACTACCCGACACACGATATGGAGTTAGCGGTGGTAGTTCACGCGCTGAAGATCTGGAGATCCTATTTATACGGGGAAAATGTTAAGCTCAACACGGTTCACAAGAGCTTGACTTATGTGATATCTCAGAAGGTTCTGAATCTGAGACTGTAATACCCCGAAACCCGAATGGAATATTTAAATTATCTAAATATAAATAATTAAATAGGAATATCACGAAATCACCAAGAATAAATAGTACAATGCCGAGGAAAGGCACGAGGATCGTCACATGCGGGAAGGATCGACAAGGAACGAAGAAACGGAAAAGAAAAAAAAAAGGGAGGTTGGTCCGCCGGACCAGGAGTGGTCAGCGGCGGACCAACCCAGGCGGACCCAGCTGGACAGCGCGGACCGGAAAGAAGAAAATTTAAAAAAAAAAGATTCCGGTCCGGCGGACCAGGAGTTGGTCCGGCGGACCGGAATCCGACAGACTCCAGCTCGCTCTGTTGCGAGTTTCGGGACGCGAGAACTCGTCGGAAATTGGATCCACACGCGTCCAGCCACCGTCCGACGCCTGGAGGACGCTGCAGGCTTGCCCCTGGGCCTGGATGTCGGCCCCTGCGACCTCTCTCCCGCGACATAAACCCCTCCCAACCTCTACATTTGGCCATGGCGAGCTAAAATTGGAGAGAAGAAAAAGAGAGAAAAAGGGAGAGAGTGGAGGCGAACCAGAGAGAAAGGAGCTCGGAGGAACCAAGAGGGACGTACCCAGACGTGTCCCGGAGCTTCACGCGTCGTGTGGAGCCACGAGGAGCATTTTGCCTCGCAGACCGACGGACCAAAGACGAGGCGGACCAGAGGAAGAACAAGGCCTGGTCCGGCTGACCAGAATCTGGTCCGCCGGACCAGACTCCGAGAACAATTTTGGAAAATTCGGGA
>NW_010967966.1:504752-505286 GCF_000463585.1 Tarenaya hassleriana | reverse complement strand
GAACAAGGCCTGGTCCGGCTGACCAGAATCTGGTCCGCCGGACCAGACTCCGAGAACAATTTTGGAAAATTCGGGATTCGACCGAGAAAGAGGAAACGACCCGCGGGGTCGACCCGGACCCGACCAAACTTGACGGCGGACGAACCAAACTACCAACGGAAGGTAGGCTTCGCGATTGGGATCAATCGGAACGAGTGTCGTTAAAACGTTGCGTGTCGTGGTGAGATGTGTGATATCAAACTACGAGTGGTCGTTGCGTGACTTTATGCGGGTAGAACTGTATGGCGTTAAACGGTACTCCGGTAGGGACCGGTTACCGTGATACGCGTGATTGTACTATGGGAATATTGCACGTCGTGTGCCATGTATGTAGCTTGCTCGTGCGTACGAGTTAAGCGTGATTGTGTTTGTAGATGGTTGTGGACTCAACCATCGCCGTCATGGGCTTGACGGGCGTCTGTGACGCGTTTATGTCGTGTGTGACACGACGGCCAACGTCATGGACTTGACGGGCGTGGATTCGCCCCTAGTCAT
>NW_010967966.1:503672-504648 GCF_000463585.1 Tarenaya hassleriana | reverse complement strand
GCTGGACCCTATGGTGGACTCCATAGGGATCTTGCAGACGGTTGTGGACTCAACCGTCGACGTTTTTGTCGTGTGTGACACGACGGCCAACGTCATGGACTTGACGGGCGTGGACTCGCCCCTAGTCATGGATTTGACTAGGGTATCTGGCTGGACCCTGTGGTGGACTCCACAGGGATGTGTTTGTATTTCCGTTGTGTCGTGGACTCGACATCGGTAGTCACGTGAGTGACGGGCGCAGGAGACGCGCAAGATCGCATGTGATGCGATGGCCAACGTCACGCGAGTGACGGGCGTGGGTTCGCTCCTGGTCATGGATTTGACCAGGGTATATGGCTAAGCCTTATGGTGGACTCCATACGGGCGTATTTGTGTTTGCTATTGTTGTGATTATTGTGTTGATATATTCGTTGCATGTGTATTTGGAAAATGTCGATTGTACCGTTCTCATTGAGAACGGGATTTCCGGGTTCAACCCGGGCTACTCACTAAGCAGTTGTGCTTAGCCCTCGTGGTTTCATATTTTTCCAGATCACGAGGATTACGCCTAGCTCATCGGACGACGACGACTGGAGAGCAGCAGCATGACGTACGGGATTTGTTTCCCTAAATCCAAGGATATGTATTTTCCGGCATTTTGTACGGCTTAATGATGACTATTCGGACATGTGTTGTTTTGCGATACTAATCGCTTGTTGTATTTCCGCTGTCACTCTGATTTAAGTTGAAAATGTTTTTGTTTTCCGCGTTTTTCGCTTCCGCAAATCTGTTAACTATTATTTTATTATATATTGTCCATGTGGCACAGCCCGTATACTGTACACGGGTTACGGGTGTCACAACTTTTGGTATCAGAGCCACGTTCTTTCCTCGGGAAGGAATCGTGCTCATTACCCAATGATTTTCTGCGAAAAATGTTTTCAAACCATGTCCGAAGAAAATCCTCACCTGTAGAGGTCCGTACATCGATGATGCA
>NW_010967966.1:499010-499941 GCF_000463585.1 Tarenaya hassleriana | reverse complement strand
AACAACAGCCATCACACGAGCATCGGAGTGTCTCCATATGAGGCCTTGTATGGGAGACCGTGCAAGACACCGTTGTGCTGGACAGAGATCGGAGAACGTCGCGAATTTGGGCCGGAGATCGTGGAGGAGACCACGGAGGCGATACGGAGGATTCGCGCCCATCTGAAGACGGCGCAGGACCGACAGAAGTCATATGCCGATCAGCGACGTCGAGACTTCGAGCTTGATGTCGGAGATTACGCCTTTCTTCGGGTACAGGCAATGCGAGGTCATGCGAGGTTCGGACAGGGCGGGAAGCTGAAGCCGCGCTACATCGGACCTTACCCCGTGATCGCGAGAGTGGGAACTGTTGCATACCGTCTTGGATTGCCACCGGAGCTTGGGAACATCCATGACGTGTTTCACGTGTCGATGCTGCGGAGGTATGTAGCGGATCCTTCTCACGTGCTACAGCCCCAGGAGTTGGAATTTACGGAGACTACACGTTTCCGCGACGAGCCGCTGCAGATTGTGGACTGGAAGATCAAGAAGTTGCGTACGAAGGAGGTGCCACTCGTGAAAGTCTTGTGGCGAAGCCAAGGGGTCTCTGACATGACTTGGGAACCCGAGGCAGAGATGCGTCATAGTTATCCGCATATATTCACTTGAGCCTTGTACGCACTCTTTATGTATGACGTTTGGGTTGTAACAGACTTAAGTTTTCAGATGACGTGACGTTATGAAATATGTTTTGGTGATGATACTCCGCGATTCTGAATTCGAGGACGAATTCATTTTAAGGGGGGAGGATTTGTAATACCCCGAAACCCGAATGGAATATTTAATTATTTAAATATAAATAATTAAATAGGAACATCACGAAATCACCAAGAATAAATAGTACAATGCCGAGGAGAGGCACGAGGATCGTCACATGCGGGAAGGATCGAGA
>NW_010967966.1:498050-498725 GCF_000463585.1 Tarenaya hassleriana | reverse complement strand
GGGCCTGGATGTCGGCCCCTGCGACCTCTCTCCCGCGACATAAACCCCTCCCAACCTCTACATTTGGCCATGGCGAGCTAAAATTGGAGAGAAGAAAAAGAGAGAAAAAGGGAGAGAGTGAAGGCGAACCAGAGAGAAAGGAGCTCGGAGGAACCAAGAGGGACGTACCCAGACGTGTCCCGGAGCTTCACGCGTCGTGTGGAGCCACGAGGAACTCACACGAGCTCGGTTAAGCTCAAGAACAAGTGAGTGGCTTGAGTTGGATTTGTGCAATCTCGTTTTCAATGTTTAATGGTGCATTCGAGATTTTCTTTGCGTGTTTGAGACTTAGAACATGTCTAGGGATGTAAATGCATGTTTAATTGGTATTTAGAAGCCACCCCGAATCGATTCGGGTGAGAAAAATCGATCTGAAATCGGAGAAAAACGCGAGGAAGAAGAAGGTTCCAGTCCCGGTCCGCCGGACCATGCGTGGTCAGCTCCGGACCAGGACTGGAAAACACATGCAGTCCGCCGAGCCACGGGAAGAGAAGGCGGACCGAGGAAAATATACGCCTGGTCCGCCGGACCAAATCCTGGTCCGCCGGACCAGACGTGTTCCGCGGTCACGCGGTCCGCCGAGCCAGGAGAAGACGGACCGGACCAAGAAAACGCGTCCTGGTCCGCCGGACCAGA
>NW_010967966.1:492491-497939 GCF_000463585.1 Tarenaya hassleriana | reverse complement strand
CCAGAACCGGGTCCGCGGGACCAGACGCGTTCCGAGGACGCGCAGTCCGCCGAGCCAGGAAGGAGAACGGACCGAGTGAAGAACACGCCTGGTCCGGCTGACCAGAATTTTGCCTCGCAGACCGACGGACCGACCAGACGTGCATTTTGCCTCGCAGACCGACGGACCAAAGACGAGGCGGACCGACCAGACGTGAAGAACGGACCGACCAGACAACGCGCAGTCCGCCGAGCCAGGAAGGAGAACGGACCGAGTGAAGAACACGCCTGGTCCGGCTGACCAGAATTTTGCCTCGCAGACCGACGGACCGACCAGACGTGCATTTTGCCTCGCAGACCGACGGACCAAAGACGAGGCGGACCGACCAGACGTGAAGAACGGACCGACCAGACATGCATTTTGCCTCGCAGACCGACGGACCAAAGACGAGGCGGACCAGAGGAAGAACAAGGCCTGGTCCGGCTGACCAGAATTTGGTCCGCCGGACCAGACTCCGAGAACAATTTTGGAAAATTCGGGATTCGACCGGGAAAGAGGAAACGACCCGCGGGGTCGACCCGGACCCGACCAAACTTGACGGCGGACGAACCAAACTACCAACGGAAGGTAGGCTTCGCGATTGGGATCAATCGGAACGAGTGTCGTTAAAACGTTGCGTGTCGTGGTGAGATGTGTGATATCAAACTACGAGTGGTCGTTGCGTGACTTTATGCGGGTAGAACTGTATGGCGTTAAACGGTACTCCGGTAGGGACCGGTTACCGTGATACGCGTGATTGTACTATGGGAATATTGCACGTCGTGTGCCATGTATGTAGCTTGCTCGTGCGTACGAGTTAAGCGTGATTGTGTTTGTAGATGGTTGTGGACTCAACCATCGCCGTCATGGGCTTGACGGGCGTCTGTGACGCGTTTATGTCGTGTGTGACACGACGGCCAACGTCATGGACTTGACGGGCGTGGATTCGCCCCTAGTCATGGACTTGACTAGGGTTTATGGCTGGACCCTATGGTGGACTCCATAGGGATCTTGCAGACGGTTGTGGACTCAACCGTCGACGTTTTTGTCGTGTGTGACACGACGGCCAACGTCATGGACTTGACGGGCGTGGACTCGCCCCTAGTCATGGATTTGACTAGGGTATCTGGCTGGACCCTGTGGTGGACTCCACAGGGATGTGTTTGTATTTCCGTTGTGTCGTGGACTCGACATCGGTAGTCACGTGAGTGACGGGCGCAGGAGACGCGCAAGATCGCATGTGATGCGATGGCCAACGTCACGCGAGTGACGGGCGTGGGTTCGCTCCTGGTCATGGATTTGACCAGGGTATATGGCTAAGCCTTATGGTGGACTCCATACGGGCGTATTTGTGTTTGCTATTGTTGTGATTATTGTGTTGATATATTCGTTGCATGTGTATTTGGAAAATGTCGATTGTACCGTTCTCATTGAGAACGGGATTTCCGGGTTCAACCCGGGCTACTCACTAAGCAGTTGTGCTTAGCCCTCGTGGTTTCATATTTTTCCAGATCACGAGGATTACGCCTAGCTCATCGGACGACGACGACTGGAGAGCAGCAGCATCACGTACGGGATTTGTTTCCCTAAATCCAAGGATATGTATTTTCCGGCATTTTGTACGGCTTAATGATGACTATTCGGACATGTGTTGTTTTGCGATACTAATCGCTTGTTGTATTTCCGCTGTCACTCTGATTTAAGTTGAAAATGTTTTTGTTTTCCGCGTTTTTCGCTTCCGCAAATCTGTTAACTATTATTTTATTATATCTTGTCCATGTGGCACAGCCCGTATACTGTACACGGGTTACGGGTGTCACAGAGACAGCGGAGATGGTTGGAGTTAATCGCAGATTACGATCTGGAGATAACCTACCATCTAGGAAAGGCTAGCGTAGTGGCCGATGCTCTTAGCAGAAAGAAGATCCTAACGACAATACATGTTGTCACCTCATCTCGCAGCAACGCCGCTGAGTTGACTGCGATGTTGGGACATCTCTCGCTGACGCCCGAGGAGTCGACACCGACTCTGATAGAGCGCGTGGTCAGGGGACAGCGCAGTGATCCATTACTCGCTCGATGCATGGATCACATTGGGGAATATAGCCTTAAGGACTACCGTGTCGACGAGCAGGGAGCGTTGCGACTTGGGAACCGACTCCGTGTGCCCGACGATCCCGAGCTGAGACAAGAGATCTTGGCAGAGGCACATCAGTCGAGGTTAGCGATACATCCGGGGGCGAGCAAGATGTATCAGGGGCTTCGACAGTGGTATACTTGGCCGAGAGTCAAGAGGGACGTGGCGGACTACGTAGCGAGATGCCTCACTTGCCAGCAGGTGAAGGCAGAACGACAAATGCCGGGAGGAAAGCTACAACCGCTGGAAATACCTGAGTGGAAGTGGGATTCGATCGCCATGGACTTCGTGGTCAGATTACCGCTCACACCAAGCAAGAAGAACACCATTTGGGTAGTCGTGGATCGACTAACCAAATCCGCTCATTTTATTCCCATCCCTCAAGAGTATCCGATCGAGTCCGCTCATTTTATTCCCATCCCTCAGGAGTATCCGATCGAGCGGTTGGCGCAGATTTACGTTGATGAGATCGTGCGTCTACATGGGGTTCCGAACGAGATCATCTCGGACAGAGACGCCCGATTTACATCCCGCTTGTGGAAGGCGATTCAAGAGGCACTGGGGACGAAGCTGAAGATGAGTACGTCATACCATCCTCAGACAGACGGTCAGTCGGAGCGGACAATACAGACTCTGAAGGACATGCTCCGAGCTTGTATTATGGAGTGGGGAGCTCCGTGGGACCGGTACTTGACGTTGTGCAAGTTCGCGTACAACAACAGCCATCACACGAGTATAGGTGTGTCTCCATATGAGGTCTTGTATGGGAGACCGTGCAAGACACCGTTGTGTTGGACAGAGATCAGAGAACGTCGCGAGTTCGGGCTGGAGATTGTTGAGGAGACCACGGAGGTGATACGGCGCAGGACCGGCAGAAGTCATACGCCGATCAACGACGGCGAGACTTCGAGCTGGAGGTCAGAGATTATGCCTTTCTCCGAGTACAGGCGATGCAGGGGCATGCAAGGTTCGGACAGAGCGGGAAGCTGAAGCCGCACTACATCGGACCTTATCCCGTGATCACGAGAGTGGGAACTATTGCATACCGTCTTGGATTGCCATCGGAGCTGGGCAATATTTATGATGTGTTTCACGTGTTGATGCTGCGGAGGTATGTAGCGGATCCTTCTCACGTGCTACAACCTTAGGAGTTGGAAGATCAAGAAGCTAAGGACGAAGGAAGTATCACTTGTGAAGGTCTTGTGGTGGAGCCAAGGGGTTTCCGACATGACTTGGGAACCCGAGGCAGAGATGTGTAGTAATTATCCACATCTGTTTACTTGGGCGTTGTACGAACTCTTATGTATGATGTGGGTTTGTATCAAACCTATTTGTGAGCTAATGCGACGATATGGATATGTTTTGGTTATGATACCGAATACGAGGAAATCTTGGTGATATGATAACATTGTGAATTCGAGGACGAAGTCTTTTCAAGGGGGAAGGATTTGTAATACCCCGATTCTCGTATTAATTATTTAAATTATTTTTGGTAATAAAAGGAGGGTAAATAAGGCAAAAATATAGAGAATATTTCAACGAATATCTAGAAGAAAACGACACTCGATTTGACTGAGAAACAAGAAAGTTATGAGCAAACAAAAATTGAGTAGAACCTGGAAATTTGGAATTCACAAATTATTCGAGGTACGGACGTTTCGAGTTGTACCTCATCGTGTAAACGTGAGTTTCCAATAATCTATTGATTGGACATAAAAGAGGACGTTCCAAGGAAGGTGTAGAAACAAACGGTGCGTGATTCGGGTAAGAAACGAGTGAGAACGGAGCAATCGAAGTCAGTCGGGACGGACCAGAAATGCAGAACGGACGGACTGGCAAAGGCAGAACGGACGGACTGCTAAAGGCGGAACGAACGGACCATGAACGAGCGAGGAGCTGGGCCGAAATTGGGCCCAGACCGTCCGTTCCAGACCCAAAACGGACGGCCCACTGGACAGCACGCAAGTGGCCAACTTGCTGCCTTGGGACGCGTATTTCTCTGCGTTTCCGGACCCCACCGGCGTCAAGTCGCCGACCAATATGTTCAGGGTGATGCAGGCTCGACCTTGGGCCTGGGCTTGAGCCCATTCAACCTCCCTCTCGCAGCATAAACCTCTCCCAAGGTAGGGATTTCACCATTTTCGGACAAAATCAGAGAAAAGAGAGGGAGAGGAGAAACAGAGAGAAAGGGGCGAAAACCAGGGAGAATCGACGCAAGGGAAGCTCGGGAACACGAAGGGGGACATCCCTAGAGTGTCTAGAAGAGGTTTCCGGCAAGAAACAGATCGGAAAACACCTCGAAATCCGGCCAAAACCAGATCTGAGCCGAAACAGATGTGAGTGGCTCGAGTTGCGTATGTGTGACCTCGTTTTCGTCGATGTGATTGTGTTATTTCGATGGTTTGTTACTTGGATTAGATAGAGGACATTTCAATGAACATTTAACAACAAACGGCACGTAATTTGGTGGAGAAATGAGTGAGATATGGCCAAACGAAGTCGGACCAGAAAACTGTTTCGCGAGAGAGTGGAACGGACGGTCTGTTTTTGCAGACCCGACGGTCTGGGTGACCCAGACCGGACGGTCTGGCATCCCCAGACCGAATGGTCTCCATTCCAGACCTCAAAAATTGTCCCGAGAGGCCCCGGGACAGCACGAGACCCCTGGACCGACCGATCCACACCCTAGACCGACCGTTCTAGAGTATGGAACCCTTTTTCGGATAATTTTCGAATCCCGTGTGCATGAGATGTGTGATACAACGATTCGAGTGACTCGTTGCGTGATTATACGGGGTAGTTTGCATGGCATTAAGCGGTAGATCGGTAAGGGACCGGATAACGCGATACGTGTGATTGTACTGGGGGATATATACATGATGTGTGCCATGTGTAGCTTGCTCGTGCGTACGAGTCAAGCATGATTGTGTTTGTGGATGGTTGTGGACGCAACCATCACCGTCATGGACTTGGCGGGCGTTTGAGACGCGATTAGTCGTGTGCGACACGACGGCCAACGTCATGGACTTGACGGGCGTGTGACGCGCTCCTAGTCATGGACTTGACTAGGGTATATGGCTGGAACCCTATGGTGGACTCCATACGGGTGATATGATCGTTTGTGTCATGCTGACTTGACACGGCCAACGTCATGAACTTGACGGGCGTGGAGGCGCTCCTAGTCATGACTTGACTAGGGTATATCGTTGGACCCTTTGGTGGACTCCATACGGGTGTGTTTACTTTTCCGTTGTGTCATGGACTTGACATCGGTAGTCACGTGACGTGCAAAC
>NW_010967966.1:487910-492410 GCF_000463585.1 Tarenaya hassleriana | reverse complement strand
TGACGCCTGATGGGTCAAGTCTTGAACATCTTCTAGAGCTCCTTCCGTTAAGCTCCCGTCCTCGTCCAAGTTGCTAGCTTCGATGTCCTCATCAGGTGGACTCCATGCGGGTGTGATTGTGATTGTTATTATATGTGTGATGCACGTTATATGATAATGCATGTTATTATTGCTGCATGGGATTGGAATCATCGTTCTAACCCCGTTCTCGCTGAGAACGGGTTTACCGGGTTCAATCCGGGCTACTCACTAAGCAGTTGTGCTTAGCCCTCGTGGTTTTATATTTTTCAGATCACGAGGATTACGCCTAGCGCACGGACGACGACGGCCTGAGAGAAGTAGCATCATGTACGGGATTTTATTTTGAACTCTGGGACTTGTATTCCCGCATTTTGTACGGTTATGTTATAACTTTTCGGACATGTGTTGTTTTGCGATACTGATCGCTTGTATTTTCCGCTGCTTACTCTGGTTTGATTAAAAATGTTTTTGGATTTCGTGATTTTGCTTCCGCGACTTATTATTTTATTTTATATCGTCCATGTGGCACAACACGTATACTGTACACGAGTTACGGGTGTCACAGTTGGCACCCATTCTTTGACGGCTTCTTGTTCAGTTGTCGCTCTACTTGAATTGTCGTATGCACAAGATGTCTCAAGTCATGGTATACGTAAGGGTTTACCTTTCTAGCGCGATTTGTTTTTGTAAGCCTCCTAGGAAGTGCGCCATGAGACTTTTTTCATCGTCGTCGATTTTTAAGTACGCAACGAGTTGCTCAAATTCTCTGTAGTAGTCCTCAACCGTTGTGTCTCCCTGCATGATGTTATCAAATCTATATTGTAATTCACGAAGACAATGTCGGGGTACATACCTTTTCCGCATGAGGATTTTCATTTCCTTCCAAGTGGAAACCGGATCATAATGTGCTCGTCGGTGTTCGACCTCCTTTTGTTCCCACCACATGAGAGCATTCTTCGCAAGATGGGCAGCCGCGTATTGGACCTTTCTTTGGTTCGACCAGGAGTAACACTCAAAGATGTCATTCATTTGCCGCTCCCACTCGAGATAAACTTCCGGGTTTTCTTCTCCCGTAAACAAGGACGACTTAGATTTCCGACCAGCCCTTAGTTCATGATATGGGCGATGGTTTGAGGCCGTCGCATATTCTATGGGTTGGGTATTCTGCTCAAGTCGTGTGAGGCATCTTGAATCTGCTGTAACATCCTATAAACCGAACTGTCACTAGATACGTTTGCCATCGGTAATGAGAAAACAAGACACGGTATATGCAAGTAAAAAACGTGCAATCTGTTCGTGAAACACACAACGTGCAATGGCAATCAAACAAACAGCGGGCGTACACGTATTAAACAAACAGCGGACGAATACGAAAGTGAAACACACAACGTGCAAAGCAAATCAAACACTTAGGCACTCAACCTAATGACGAACGAATACGGATACGTGCGATCGAAGCAAACAGATTGTACAAGACGTGTGGTGCAATGCAAGTGTCCTATAGCGTGCAAATGACTAAGGTGAGTACTGTATAATGCATAATAAGTCACGTACTCACAAAGAAGTGTCAAACAGTAAGCAAAGTCGGTTAAGTCACTCAAACTATCGCAGAGAACAATGCCAACGCAACAAACACAAAACAGTCCTAGATTTCGTGCGAAACGGGTGAATCCAATTCGTGCTTCGAACTAAGATGTTAACGTGCAAGCTTAAGCAACCAAACAAGGGATGATGAGGCAATGACCAAGATGTTTTAAACGTGCTCAAGGTAGGATGTACACAGATCGGAAACGAATGACAACGAGACGTGATGCGATGTGCACGATGACGGGATGAGATAGCAAAACGTGCAAGTTTCTTCGAGGCAACAACTGTTCAGATTTGAACACCCTATCACGCCTCACCCTAAGGTTCTATGTAGGGGAATTAGACATCCTTATACTCACTAAACACACAGCAAACACGACACAACAAAACAGAAACGTAAAACCGAAAGTAATGATCAAGGAGTGATCTCACCGGGTTTATGCGTCCGTTTGGCTCGACTTGGTTCTGATACCAAAAAATGATACACGCACGGAAGAGGATGGATAGGGGAGTTCAACCGCAATCACCGGCTCACGGAAGTGGCTTTCGAATTCACGGAGGAACAAGGGATAGTCGAAGTGGATTGATGGCGAATCGATTCCAATCACCGGCTCACGAATGTGGCACTCGAATTCAGAAACGTTTCAAAAGGGATGGAGGTGGTAATCGAAGGATAAGGGCGCGTCGGACACACTGGACGCAATCTCCTCGGACACATCGAAGGAGTCTCTCGGACACACCGAAGAGAAGAGGCCTCGGACACACCAAAACACAAAGATAATCTCAACACTTTGAGTGGAGAAAGAGAACAAAGATTCTACAATTTTTTATTAATGAAAAGCTGATCACAAAATGAAAAGAAAGGAGTTTAAATAACAACAATTGTCAACAAAGACATAAATGCTAAACAACATGCAGCCCACGTGCATTAATGGTGAGTAGGTGGTAGAAAAGAGCTGTTGGGAAAGCTCCTTCCTTTGGGCTGCTGATGGGCTGGACCGTGGGCCTTCTTCTTGGGCCGAAAATTGATTAAGGCCATGTTCTAGGCCTTAGGCAATTTGGACTTAATGCTGAAATTGTTCCGGGTCACTTCTCGTCCGAATAATGGTGCATCATTGTTGTCGTGAACCCGGAATCCGTGAAGAACTTTGAGTGACAGCCTTGGTTAGCGTGACACGAAGGGCTCGAGCTCTAGCACGAGTGAGGGGAGGGGAGGCTCTAGGGCTTGCTCGTTGAGCCGTCGTGTGGTGCACGTCACTTCCCGTTCTTGCGGCTTCGAATGATCGTGTAACCTGTTGATCATTCGGAACTTCTCCCGGCACCTGAGAGGCTGAGTCTTCATCATCCCAGAGAGCTCCTTCCGTTAAGCTCCCATCCTCATCCGCCTCCAAGCTGTTGGCTGCTCCGATGTCCTCATCACGTATACACACCCTACATAAGGACGGTGGATACAATATAAAACACAATCAGTATCCCCCGCCGATAACAAAACATCAGTACACGTCTAGTAAGAAAATATACATGATCCGGGGAAACACGTCTCACTCGTCACCAGTACCCTCGTCCTGCTACTGCCAAAGCTGCTCCGAGCCTGAAATGTTGCATAACAACGTCCATAAACTATATGCTTAGTGAGCACTTCGGGTTAAACCCGAAGATCATATTCAATTTGCAAATGGCCAAGCTATACACGTAATATATAAATATATATATATATATATATATATATATATACATGCCCAACATATCATGTTATGATTTCTAACAACAACAACACATGCATCAAGCACAAACAGTCCGGATGACAAGTCATCGAACATCAATCGTCAAATCGTCTCTATGTGCATCACACACATAGGATAGCATGCAGATCTGGTATCACCAGTCCAGGGCACATATACAAGTCATAGCTCGACCCATCGGGTCTATCAGTAATACCGGTACCGTCAAATCATCTTTACGGGTGCATCACACGCATAGGTAAGGATTCTCCATGTGCAACGCACAATCCCCTCTCTCTCCTCGGCCGAAACCGGAATAGTAAAAATACAACAACCCAAGCCCAACACTTCATAAAAACGTATCACACCAACCATCCCCTCTGATATCGATATCGCCTCTCGATACCAGAGCGCCAGGTGCCTCCTCCAGGCCACCACCGACTATGTCGAGCGAAGTCAGTCATCAACTGACAACCTCTCGCCGGCCATCCGCCACGGAAAACACATTAGACCCGAGCTCAGGTCTTTCAGAGTATTTTTGCATAAGCTCATCGGAAGACTCTCTCAATCCCGAGTCACAGGTAAATATGTGCCAGTCTCTGCCGGGAATCACTCCCGAACCCGCTCCATAGCAAGTGGAACGTCAGCGCGGTCACAGAGTAATGATACGTGTGTACCGAGTCTAAAATCTATAACCCGATTCACAACTCACCGCAAGGATACGGATCGTCGTAACACGGGGTCGAACGCAAGGACCGGTTGCTAAATCTAAACCCTAATCGAAACTAAATCAAAGCAAGCAAGTGAAAGTAATGGTGGAAGTATGTGGAATCTAAAATAACTAAAATAGGAAAGCAAATAAAAACGTGTAACTATCAAGCAAAGATGACCGTGGGTGTCGGGACCGTATTCGCGTGTATGGGTATATGCTAAGCATGCGAGAATCACGATATTGAATCTGTATTCGGGAATAGTCAAGCAACACAAATAGAGAAATCACCTCCCGGCATATAACTCACTATCTAAAGTTCTCTAAATCCATATCCCTATGTGATTTATCAAACTAGATGCATGAAGAACACTATCATCAACCCTAGACCGATCAAACCATATTCCTATGTGAATAATACGATCTATTCTATCGATTTCGATCCGAAACTAAACTCATATT
>NW_010967966.1:483217-487607 GCF_000463585.1 Tarenaya hassleriana | reverse complement strand
AGCAAGCGATCTTCACGTTCCAACTCTCCTTCTTCTTCCCGAAATCCCGTAAAACTCTTGTTTCTCTCACCAAAGCTCTCCAAAGTCTGTATAAAGTCTGTCTCCCCCTCTAGTACGTCTGTAGAGTCTTTTTATAAACCCTAGGCGGCGCTCCCGAAGTCCTACTCCCGTTCCAACTCTGAAAATACGAATCTGGGCTTTTTCTAGGTTTTGACTCGGACCGAGTCAGTACTCTGACTCGACCGAGTCAAAACGGGACTATTAAGAATTCGGTCCAGCCCATTCTTCTGACTCGAGGTGTCTGACTCGGGGTGTCTGACTCGGACCTTCTGACTCGGTGTGTCTGACTCGGGCCGAGTCAAGGCGGAAAATTCTTGA
Organism: Tarenaya hassleriana; assembly: GCF_000463585.1. Classification (NCBI taxonomy): domain Eukaryota; kingdom Viridiplantae; phylum Streptophyta; class Magnoliopsida; order Brassicales; family Cleomaceae; genus Tarenaya; species Tarenaya hassleriana. The sequence goes on along the minus strand of NW_010967966.1, from coordinate 487,229 downwards.
CTTTTTCATCCTTTTAGCTCCAGATTGCTCCCGTCTTGCTCCAAATCGCATCCGAGACCTGTAATCCTATGAAAACACAACCAAACCGAGTTTCGTGGCCTAACACGCCTATAATGCCTACAAATGAACATGATCCTCATATAAATCCCATAAAAACGTCCAGGAAATATAGAGAGAATTAGGAGTTATCAAATCCCCCCAGACTTAAACCTTTGCTCGTCCTCGAGTAAAGAACGAAGGAATAAAATCTGCAAAACAGGGATGATGAAAATCAAATAGCATCCTCATGAAACTCAAAAGTGAAACATCTGTCTAATGCTAGCTTCCTGTGAATCATACCCAAACCGGTCTACTATGATCTTTCTACCAAAGACTAATCTACTTAGTCATGGGACTTTTATTGCCATAGAACCCGATAGAATCTCTAACACTCACCAAGCCTATTTCCGAACCTATCCTTATCTCAACTTAATCTTTTCGATCTAAGTTCTACATACCTGTATTTTTACCTTTTTGTAGGATTTTTCGATCAAACACACGCATCTCGGGTTTCTAGGACGTTGAAGTCGAAGGACATCGGTTTTCTCTTTTTTTTCTTTTTGATGCGATGTCCGACCCACAACTTAGACCCGAACCATCAATCGATGCACTCATATCCTCGAACGATTTTCATTAATGAGATTTTGACAGCGGAGTGTCGAGATGCTCTATTTTTCCAAGGCATTTGTTGAACTAGATTTCATCGACCTGCAAGACTCGGAAAAGATTCTAAACGAAACATATAACCTGGATATAGTCGTTTCAACTCCGTCGGTTCCAAACAACAACCTCATCCCACAAACTATATATAGAAAGTCTGGAGAACTATCAATTCGACACGGTTCAACCACGCTCTACAAAGTCACTAGATCATCAAGATGTTCCTACTCTATCATTCCACAAATTCTCCAAATGATGTTCAAAACGGGTGTCCGAGGTATGCACTGAACCTATATGAACCTATATCTATATGTCATATGCAATCATGCAAACCTAACAAAAATCATCTATATGGAAAAAAGGAAAAAGAAAACGTGAATGCAACTAATGCAAAGTGATATGCAAAAGTGAAAAATTTTCCTAAGTCTATATGCCATGATAAAATGCACCGAAACGAAATGCAATCCTAAGTAGATAGGCCTGAATGGGTGAAGGATCTATCCACCCCCCAGACTTGAACCATACACCGTCCACGGTGTAGACTCTCACCCGGAAGAATAGAATCGAAAATAACGTATGAAGAGAACCAGTAAAAGGGTAGAGAAGGCTTAGCTCTGCGAAATTCGTTCGCTCGCAATGAAGTCACGTCAAACGCCAGAACTCTCACACTCTCTGTGAACTGGGATCTATCCACTCGTCATCACTCGGAAACTGATACTCATCTCTCATGTATCGGTACGAACGCTCATAGAACAACAAACGTTAACCGAAAAAAATATAGAGACTCGCATATAGATAAATAAGTCCAGAGTATGCAAAATCCGAGTCTCCAAAATACATCCGAAAGGCCTACTACATCTCTACTAAAATAGAAAAGGGAAGACCTACCTGAACTATGGTCTAGTCGTCTGCTGGTGCATCGTCTCTATCGTCCTCCATGGGTACTGATGGCTGCTCGTCTGGGAATAGTCGGTTGCGGAACCCGCGAAACTCCCCATGTAATGCATCGTGCTGTATCCTGAGTGCCTACATCTAATCAACCAGTTGTGATGAAGTCCCGCACCATCTGTTGTACATGCTCGTCATCTCGGAGTCGACATGGCTCCGCATGTCTGTCATAGCGCTCTCGACTGAACTCCGAATGTCAACCACTACCCTGTCTACTGAGCTCCGCGTGTCCAACATCGCCTGATACATGAAGCGCTGGAAGTCGTCCTGTGGCTGGAATGTGTATCCATAGCTGTCTGGGCCACAAGTAGGTGGTGGCGGTGATGGTCGCGTGAAGTCCGGCTCTGGAAATGAAGCTGTGGCCGGTGGCAGTGGAGATGACTGGAGCAAGTCATCGGGTGGTCGGGATGTCCCTGCCTCTGAAGTGTGGTGCTCTGAATGTGTGGGCGGCGCAGGCGGCTCGTCGTATGCCTCCTCCTCTAGACCGGATCGCTGTCCTGGTGTGAGGTCTAGTAGGAGCCCCTCTAGAGTGATAGGTGGCAGATGTATGTTCGGCAGAAGGAGGCGCCTCTTGATGTTGCTGTTGCGCTCATAGTATAGCCAGTAGGTTCGGCGACCCTCGATATCTATGGAGGACTTCTGTCGCAGCACCTTGATGTTCAGAGTGGAGGATGGCCTGCATCGGGTCCTCTCGTACCTGCCGACGTTGACTCCTACTCGTCTAGCAATCTGGGTGATCATACCTCCGACAAACACTTCGACTCCAGAGTCTGCCTGCTGGATCGAGTATAGGTGGAGTGCTACTCGGGAGGCTAGATCAACGCGAGACATTCCCCAGTCTGACCCATCGTAAAGTGGACTTAGGGCCTGTCGGATGAACTGTAGGTCCGTCTGGGATACTGACCCTGGATCTTTCCTAGCAAACAGTGTGTTAGCTAGGATCATGTGGAAGTACCTGACTGCAGGGTGTCGGATCCATGTAGACTTCAGACGAATGGGTATGTAGTCGCGGGATCCTATCTCTGACCAGAACTGTCGTAGTATGGAGCCGCTCACGGATGGAAGTTCGGCTGTCTCCCTGGGTGTAACGCCGAGGATCTCGGAGAACTGAGCCATGGTGAGTGGTAGTGACGCCCGGCTATCCAGAAGGCCATGTAAGCTCTGTGGGTGTCGTCGTCCTGGGGAATGTACAGGCGGTATGATGCTAGAAATTTCGCCGTCAGCTGCCTATATGTCGATTCGCGAGCCTCGAGGATGCTAAGCCATCCTAATTGGTCACACAAGCCGTGGACCTGCTCATAGAATCCTATCTCGATAATCTCCTCGTCTGAAAATTTCGTGCAGTAGATCAGGTTGGAGAAGTAGATCGCTGTCTGCTGCATGTCAGGGTTGGGCAGGCGAAAACGAGGCGCGTGATCGGTGTCGCTGACTACGATCGTCAGAGGGGTCAGGGTCATCACTGCGTCTGCCCGTGGTTGGAAAGGAGCAAGAGGTGGAATGTGATCCTCGCGAACGTCGGATGCTCTAGATTTGGTCTTGCGGGTGGCCATCTGAAACTCAAGACAAAGGCAGGTGAGTGCGACCGGGATCGCCAATACGCGTGGGAAACGACCCGGATATCGCACAGATGACTGACTCGGCCGAGTCAAGACTGTCAGGGCCGAGTCAGAACGTGCTATCAGTGTAAGGGATGTTGCCTCGGTTGAGTCAACATGTGACTCGGACCGAGTCAACACGTGTTCGTCATTGGAATTTCGCGCTTTGCCTCACCGAGTCAGAACGTTGTTAGTTCCGCCAGACGAAGAGTTGCACTCAAAATCCCCGAAATCGCTGAAATCAACCGAAAAACTCATGGGTAATCAAGAATAAGCATGTATGTGCAAATATCTGTGTCCTAATCACTCAAAAACTCATAAAAACTTTCTGATTTGGTGAAAATCACAAATCTCACTCTTAACCCAAAAACATTTTCGCAAATCCGGAATAAATATGCGTAAATCTTGGCGAAATAGGTATGAATCGTCCATAAGCTGCAAAATATAAATGAGGGGACACATATCGTACGGATTTAGACTGCAAAATCGGTGGAGGCGACTCAGGGTGACAGAGACCGAGTCAACACTTGACTCGGACCGAGTCAGAATTCTGTGACACGATCTGAACTCCGTTTCTGCGCTCGATGACCTGCGAATCAAGTTCTATATCCCTGTACCCAATGGAAAGCACCATGTAGGCTCCCAAATCCAAAAAGAAAAGTCTAAAATCCAAATAACATCTCAAAAACAAAACAAAAACCCCGGGTTGCCTCCCGAGAAGCGCTTCTTTATGGTCATTAGCTAGACCGTACGTGAACTCAGGCTGATGG
>NW_010967966.1:482410-482947 GCF_000463585.1 Tarenaya hassleriana | reverse complement strand
GATCGTGCCATTTCTTCGTTCTCTCCTTGTAGATTTTCGCGTTCTCATATGCGTCAAGTCTGATTTCTTCGAGATGGTGAAGTTGGAGCTCACGTTTCTCTGCAGCGGTCTTCATGTCATAGTTGAGCGCCTTGATTGCCCAATACGCTTTGTGCTCGAGCTCAACCGGTAGATGACATGCTTTGCCATAGACTAATTGGAACGGAGTCATACCAATCGGCGTTTTGAAAGCCGTTCGGTAAGCCCATACCACATCGTCTAGCCGCTGTGACCAATCCTTCCGTGATTTAGCGACAGTCTTCTCCAGAATAGACTTGATCTCCCGGTTAGAAATCTCCACCTGTCCACTAGTCTGAGGATGATACGGAGTAGCAATCCGATGATGAACCCCGTACTTCTTCAGTAGTGTCTCGATGATCCGGTTGACAAAGTGTGATCCGCCATCGCTAATCACAACACGAGGAACACCAAAACGTGGAAAAATAATCTGTCTAAATAGCCTAACCACAGTCTTAGCATCATTCCTCGCGCTAGCCA
>NW_010967966.1:479409-482096 GCF_000463585.1 Tarenaya hassleriana | reverse complement strand
GGATCGTCCCAAAAATAATCCCGTACGTCATGGAGGAACTTCTTCCTTCCGTTATAATTAAGCTCGGACGGGAGTATTTGGGAGACCAGATAGTTCACGTAGTCTGTGTACCATGGGTCTTCGTGTCGGGTAGTGACTGCCATAATCTGCTCCTCTCGCAAAGAATCATCTATCGGGAGAGGATCGGGTATCGCAAGGCGTGAAAGATGATCTGCAACTGTGTTCTCCGTGCCTTTGCGATCCCGAATCTCGACGTCAAATTCTTGTATGAGTAGCATCCATCGAATCAGTCGAGGTTTGGCATCTTTCTTCGTCAGCAAGTACTTCAAGGCCGCGTGGTCTGAGTATACGATCACCTTCCGCCCCACCAAGTACGACCTGAACTTCTCAAAAGCAAACACCACAGCAAGTAACTCTTTCTCAGTAGTAGTGTAATTTACCTGCGCATCATCAAGAGTCCGACTCGCATAGTAGATGGCGTGGTGTTTGTGATCCTTCTTCTGCCCCAGCACTGCTCCAACCGCATAATCGCTAGCATCGCACATCAGCTCAAACGGTAGAGTCCAATCGGGGGGCTATATGACTGGTGGTGAGATCAGAGCTGCCTTCAAAGTCTGGAAGGCCTTCGAGCATTCTGCAGTGAACCGGAATGGTACATCTTTCGCCAACAGCTCGGTAAGTGGTATGGAGATCTTGGAGAAGTCCTTGATGAACCGCCGATAAAATCCCGCATGTCCTAGATGTTGGTTGTAATGCTCTAGGATGTTCCGTGATATGACATTTTGACATTGTATTGATTCATTGATTTATGAATGCGTTACATTCCGTTATATGATTGGCATGTTTGTTATATTTCGGTATCCTTGAATCATTATAGAATGATTCTAAACACCCTGGTCAGTTATCATTGTGGGAACAATGATGAATTAAGACTAGCATGAGTTGTGATCGATGCATTGGATGCATATCACAATCATGGGTACTCGTTGTGAACGAGTGACTGGTTGACCCGCATGAGATTGTCACATGGACAGAGTCATGACTTGAATCTCATACAGCGGTTCGTTCTTGGATCCTCAGACCTGAGATGTCTAGAGTATCTGATATGAGGAGTGGCGTGTCTTGACTGCGTCAAACGTCGTCTTTAACCGGATGATTATAACGGCGTTGATCAGATACGTTCACGAATCATATGGAGATAATAGACATGCAATATGGGACTTATCACCTCCTCAATAGGAGAGATATCGCTGGGCCCTCTCGTGGAAGTCGGACTATGAAAATGCGTGGCCACGCTATAGATGAAGTTGCATCTATTTTATTAGTCGATTTGCCAAGACGAGAAAGCGGTTGAACTTGAAGGGTGGCTCAAACCATGCCCTTGTTCAACATATGATATCGGGAGATAAAGGATCAGAACTCGAGCTGTTATTGCCTTGGTTAGATCACCTCTAACTCAATTCTAAATGGGTGGTCATGGCGTCTTGCTAGAGGCTAACCATGACTGTCGAAGCCCATAAAGTGTTTTGGGCTTGGCTGATGTTTTGACTCGGTCGAGTCAAAGTTTTGACTCGGACCGAGTCAATACTAAATGGGCCGAGTCAAGAGTTGACAATGGGCTTGGGCTGATTCGTTCTGACTCGACCGAGTCAGAATTCTGACTCGGATCGAGTCAATACTAAGGAGGTGTTGGACGCCGTCCTAAGTAGATGATTGACTTACAGAACCCTAAGACAGATCTAGAACACAAGAAAATCGTTTCTTTTGAGGTTCTAGTTCCCGGGATTCGATCCCAAGTCTTGGAAACCCTATTCACTTCACAGATCCTAGCAGATCAGTTCCAAAAGCGTTTTGAATCCTTCGCGTCGGTGTGGATACGTGTAGAGGAGCTGTACTTTCAGCTCTTGGTGATTAAAACAGGCCCTGGATCGATTGCTACTTTCAGATCTTCAGGAAAGAGGTAAGTATTCGATTCCTACGGTGATATACACGATTAAACGGGGTTTTACGGATGATTTTGGTTGCGTGTGACGTTTGACTAGGTTTAGATTATCTTTCCGCTGCATGAAACCTAGTAAACCAAACCCTAGATCGATATGATCGCATGCTAGGAATCCGTAGCGTAATCCAACGGTGGTATCAGAGCCTGGTTCTCTGTATATCGCCGTGCTTGTTGCTTGCCTATGTGAATTTTAATGGTTAAAATTGCATGATAGGCTTGATCTATGCATATTTAATGATGTTATGATTGTTATTTGATGCATGGATGAGTTTGGGGGTCGAAGACGGCTTGATGGTGCATCGAAACGGGGTGAAACCTTAGATCTCGTGGCCAAAAAGTGTCTACCAGAGTTTTGACTCGGCCAGAGTCAAGTGTTGACTCGACCGAGTCAGAACGAGAGATCTCCCAAAGTTTTGACCTGGACAGAGTCAGAGTTTCGACTCGACAGAGTCAGAGTTTTGACTCGACAGAGTCAGAGTTTGGACTCGACAGAGTCAGAGTTTTGACTCGACAGAGTCAGAACGACAGATCAGAGTTTTGATGACTCGGACAGAGTCATTTTGACTCGACAGAGTCAAAGTTTTGACTCGACAGAGTCAGAACGACAGATCAGAGTTTTGACTCGGACAGAGTCAAAGTTTTGACTCGACAGAGTCAAAGTTTTGACTCGACAGAGTCAGAACGA
>NW_010967966.1:475455-479183 GCF_000463585.1 Tarenaya hassleriana | reverse complement strand
TTGCTGGAACGGACAGACCATTAGAGGCAGACCGTCCGTTCTGGATTGCTGGAACGGACGGTCCACGTGTTTCTCTGGACCGTCCGTTCCAGTGTTCAGGTTTTTCCAAAGTTAAACCGACGGTCGGTTTGGACCTTGGACAATCCGTGATTCTGCAGAATTCAGATTTTGATCGAACAATTGTTGTGTTGGATCGATTATCAGAATCGGAATCAAAGCCTCACTTAAGACCAAGCTTGATGACAATCCAGAATTCAGAGTTTTGATTGTGCAATCGTTGTCTCGAATCAAATATCTGAATTAGGATATTGAGAGGGTTCTGGTATCGAATCTAAGGCAAACAAATGTTGTTTGGCCAAGAGATTTTGTATATGGACGACTCAAAGGAACTAAGAGTAGTTCATCCGAGTTGATCAGAACAACTTGACTGGAATGACTTGAATTCAGTCAAGGTATCCTGGTGTTCAAGACAAATGAAGCCTCAATTTTGAAATCTCAAGCTATTACCGCCCATTAGTAGAGCAACTGTCAAGGCCTCGATCGTCATGGTTACGGGTCATGCCCTAGCTGAGCGTGCCTGACTATCTTGGTGAGGCAGTATGGAGAAATCGTGATTCTCATAGCTCAAATATGGTTGAGCTTGAATTGGGTTATCAAGTCGGACTTGGACCTGATGGTAAGGATGGGATGAGGAACATGCAGTGATAGCGTATCACTATCCCATACTCATCTAGGAATCACATAGGATGTGATTGACAAAGTGTTGTCTACCTAAATAGCATGGTTTTGAGCGTCATGCCCTAGCTGACTCAAAAGCATGTGAAATATGGATCCTAGCTCACTTGGAAACTCATTGAGGGTGTTTTTCTTAGTGGGAGCCTGTCATATTGCATCTATTATCTGTGTTAGTAAGTGTACTAAGTGACTTGCATATTTTCTGTCTGTTTGTTTGTCTTTTTCTGTAGTGTATATCTGTTGCAGGAATCTGGTTAATCTCACCATGCGATCTATCCTTATGAAGGATAAGCCTCTGACCAAGGCTTCTGGATCGATCATTGATGCTTATTGGAAGCATGAGGATGATGATCTGGACGTGTCCATCTTGATGCTTGGAAAGATGTCTTCGGAATTGCGTGAGTAATTAGATGACATGGACAATTCATTGATGGATGATCAGTTGAATATGTCATTCCAAGAGAAAGCTGGGAGCCAAGGGAAGAATGATATGGTGATTGTTGGAAAGAGTTCCAGCAAGAGGAAGCGTTCCAAAGGTAAGGGCAAAAGGAAATTGACAGGTGTTGTCACTAAGCCTAAGCCCAAACCCAAGAATGAAGAGTGTTATTTCTGTCATGCCTTTGGGCATTAGTATAGAAATTGCAGACTCTATCTGGAAGATCAGAGGAAGAAGAAGCTTGCAGAAGCTTCAATTTCCGGTATCTTCATTATAGAGGCCAACTTGTGTACTTCTTCTTCATGGGTATTAGATACCGGATGTGCCTCGCACATTTGTGCAAATGTGCAGGGACTGCGAGGAAGTAGACAATTGGCGAAGGGTGAAGTAGATCTCCGCTTCGGGAATGGAGCAAAAGTTGCTGCATTAACCGTCGGGGCTTATGATCTGACTTTACCTTCTGGCCTTGTATTAGAGTTGCATGATTGTTATTTTGTACCTGCCATCAGTAGGAACATCATATCGATTTCATGCTTAGACTCAGATGGTTTCAGATTTGTTATTGAGAACAAATGTCTGTCCATTTATAGAGGCGATTTATTCTATGGTAAGGGTTACCAGTTTAATGGCCTTTATATTTTGGAAGATGAACCATCTGGATACAGGTCGATCTATAATGTTAGTACCAAGCGGTTTAAGCCGAACGACTTAAATCTGACCTATCTCTGGCATTGTCGACTTGGTCACATCAACGAGAAACGCATAGCGAAGCTTCATTCTGATGGACTTCTTGATTCTTTTGATTATGAATCAATTGAGTCATGCGATTCTTGTTTGATGGGCAAGATGACAAAATCTCCTTTTTCTGGAAAAGGAGAACGGGCTACAGAGTTGCTAGAACTCATACATAGTGATGTATGCGGTCCTATGAGCTCTCCCGCTAGAGGATGCGAGGAAGTAGACAATTGGCAAAGGGAGAAGTAGATCTCCGTGTCGGGAATGGAGCAAAAGTTGCTGCATTGACCGTCGGGACTTATGATCTGACTTTACCTTCTGGCCTTGTATTGGAGTTGCATGATTGTTATTTTGTACCTGCTATCAGTAGGAACATCATATCGATTTCATGCTTAGACTCAGATGGTTTCAGATTTGTTATTGAGAACAAATGTCTGTCCATTTATAGAGGCGATTTATTCTATGGTAAAGGTTACCAGTTTAATGGCCTTTATATTTTGGAAGATGAACCATCTGGATACAGGTCGATCTATAATGTTAGTACCAAGCGGTTTAAGCCGAACGACTTAAATCCGACCTATCTCTGGCATTGTCGACTTGGTCACATCAATGAGAAACGCATTGCGAAGCTTCATTCTGATGGACTTCTTGATTCTTTTGATTATGAGTCAATTGAATCGTGCGATTCTTGTTTGATGGGCAAGATGACAAAATCTCCTTTTACTAGAAAAGGAGAACGGGCTACAGAGTTGCTAGAACTCATACATAGTGATGTATGCGGTCTTATGAGCTCTCCCGCTAGAGGAGGTTATCTGTACTTTGTTACGTTTACTGATGATTTCAGTAGGTACGGTTATGTCTACTTGATGAGACATAAGTCTGAAACGCTTGAATTGTTCAAGATTTTCAGAAACGAGGTACAGAACCAACTTGGCAAGACGATCAAGTTGCTTCGATCTGATCGAGGTGGTGAGTATATGAGCCAAGAGTTCACTGACTATCTGGCAGATTGTGGGATTGTCTCACAGCTGACTCCACCTGGAACGCCACAATGGAATGGCGTTTCCGAGAGGAGGAACCGAACCTTATTGGATATGGTACGGTCTATGATGAGTCATGTCGATCTTCCTAAATCCTTCTGGGGATATGCTTTGGAAACGGCAGCGCTTATACTGAACAACTGTCCAACAAAGTCGGTTCAGAAGACTCCATATGAGATATGGACTGGGAAGCGTCCCAGGTTAGCATTCATGAAGATTTGGGGATGTGACGTTTATGTGAAACGTCTGGCTTCTGATAAGCTATCCGCCAAATCTGATAAATGCGTATTTGTGGGTTACCCTAAGGAAACTAAAGGGTACTGGTTCTACAACCCATCTGAGAACAAAGTGTTTGTTGCTCGGAATGGATCTTTCTTGAAGAGAGAGTTCGTCTCCAAGAGAGTTAGTGGGAGTAGAATAGATCTCGAAGAAGTTCGAGAACCACAAATAGTCGAAGAACCGAACGAACAGGTCGAAACAGTCCAACCTGTATCACGAGTTGTTGAGACAGCACCTCCTAGTGAACCTCGGAGATCTGGTAGAATTCGCCAAGAGCCTACAAGATATGGTTTTCTTGTGACTGGAAACGACGAACTCATGTTGTTAGAACATGACGAGCCTACGTCGTTGCCAGATAGTCAGTGAACTCTTGGCTCATATACTCGCCGCCTCGATCAGATCGAAGCAACTTGATCGTCTTGCCAAGTTGGTTCTGTACCTCGTTTCTGAAAATCTTGAACAATTCAAGCGTTTCAGACTTATGTCTCATCAAGTAGACATAA
>NW_010967966.1:468153-474390 GCF_000463585.1 Tarenaya hassleriana | reverse complement strand
ATTGTGGGAACAATGTTGAATCAAGACTAGCATGAGGTGTGATCAACGCATTGGATGTAGATCACAATCATGGGTTCTCGTTGTGAACGAGTGACTGGATGACCCGTATGAGATTGTCACATGGACAGAGTCATGACTTGAATCTCATAAAGCGGTTTGTTCTTGGATCCTCAGACCTGAGATGTCTAGAGTATCTGATATGAGGAGTGGCGTGTCTTGACTGCGTCAAACGTCGTCTTTAACCGGATGATTATAATGGCGTTGATCAGATACGTTCACGAATCATATGGAGATAATAGACATGCAATATGGGACTTATCACCTCCTCAATAGGAGAGATATCGCTGGGCCCTCTCGTGGAAGTCGGACTATGAAAATGCGTGGCCACGCTATAGATGAAGTTGCATCTATTTTATTAGTTGATTTGCCAAGACGAGAAAGCGGTTGAACTTGAAGGGTGGCTCACACCATGCCCTTGTTCAACTTATGATATCGTGAGATAAAGGATCAGAACTCGAGCTGTTATTGCCTTGGTTAGATCACCTCTAACTCAATTCAACGTGGGTGGTCATGGCGTCTTGCTAGAGGCTAACCATGACTTGTAGATCGGGAATGGTTCTCGAGGCTGCTGCCACTGCGAATGGGCCTACAGGGTCACACACCATTAGGGATGGACTTATATGTGAAGTTTCGGAAAGGAAGACTTGGATTTGGTCGAAAAAATCGTTTTCGGATCAAATCAGAGTGTCGGGACGTTTTCAGCCTTCTGACTCGGACTGAGTCAGTACTTGACCAGGACCGAGTCAGTTCCGAAACCCAGAAAGTGTTTTGGGCTTGGCTGATGTTTTGACTCGGTCGAGTCAAAGTTTTGACTCGGACCGAGTCAATACTAAATGGGCCGAGTCAAGAGTTGACAATGGGCTTGGGCTGATTCGTTCTGACTCGACCGAGTCAGAGTTCTGACTCGGACCGAGTCAATACTCGGAAAAAGTCTCTTTTCACAAGGATTAGGGTTTCTATCTTATAAGGAGGTGTTGGACGCCGTCCTAAGGAGAGAATTGACTTACAGAACCCTAAGACAGATCTAGAACACAAGAAAATCGTTTCTTTTGAAGTTCTAGTTCCCGGGATTCGATCCCAAGTCTTGGAAACTGTATTCACTTCACAGATCCTAGCATATCAGTTCCAAAAGCGTTTGGAATCCTTCCCGTCGGTGTGGATACGTGTAGAGGAGTTGTACTTTCAGCTCTTGGTGATTAAAACAGGCCCTGGATCGATTGATACTTTCAGATCTTCAGGAAAGAGGTAAGTATTCGATTCCTACGGTGATATACACGATTGAACGGGGTTTCACGGATGATTTTGGTTGCGTGTGACGTTTGACTAGGTTTAGATTATTCTTCCGCTGCATGAAACCTAGTAAACCAAACCCTAGATCGATATGATCGCATGCTAGGAATCCGTAGCCCAAAAACCCAACACTAGAAAACTGCGGATGCCTTTGACGTTCACGGGCCGTGGAAGCTTCTCAATGACCTCTATCTTCGCTCTGTCTACCTCGATTCCCCTATAAGACACCTTATGTCCTAAAACAATCCCTTCTTGCACCATGAAGTGACACTTCTCCCAGTTGAGGACTAAGTTGGTCGCTGCACACCTGTCTAAAACTCGATGCAAATTGGCCAAACAAACGTCAAATGAGGGTCCATGGACAGAGAAATCGTCCATGAACACCTCCAGAATATCCTCAATCACATCAGAAAATATAGCAGGCATGCATCTCTGAAAAGTTGCAGGTGCATTACATAATCCAAAGGGCATACGACGATAAGCAAACGTGCCATAAGGACAAGTAAAGGTGGACTTCTCCTGGTCGCTCGGGTGAATGGGGATCTCAAAGAATCCCGAGTAACCGTCTAGAAAGCAAAAGTACGAGTGGAGTGCAAGTCTCTCTAACATCTGATCAATAGCAAAGGAAAGTGATCCTTACGGGTGTTGAAGTTCAACTTACGATAGTCGATGCACATCCTCCATCCTGTGACCGTCCGTCTAGGAATAAGCTCGTTCTTCTCGTTCTGGATCACGGTCATGCCTCCCTTCTTGGGCACAACCTGCACAGGACCCACCCACGTACTATCCGAAATAGGGTATATAATACCCGCATCTAACAGCTTCATCACCTCTTTCCTAACTACCTCTTTCATCGTCGGATTCAACCTACGCTGATGCTCAACAGAGGATTTCGACTCATCATCTAAGTGAATACGATGCATACATAACGAAGGGCTAAGTCCCTTAATATCATCCAAAGTATATCCAAGAACACCCCTATAACGTCTAAGCAAATCACTCAACTGTTCTACCTGGGGTTCTAGCAACGCAGCATTCACTATAATCGGATAAGTCGAGTTAGGTCCAAGGAAAACATACCTGAGCCCTTCGGGTAAGGGCTTCATCTCCACCTTCGGGGCGTTCTCTAAACTCCAATCCGCTTTATTTAGCGTCCCCGTGCTAAATGGTGGCTCTCTGGGCTCTAGAACGTCTTTAATAGTCGTCGTGGAGGGTTCGGAGACGTTCTGGGCTGGTTCGGTGTCGGTGGTGGGGCTCAGAGAACTGACTCGGTCTGAGTCAGAATGAAGGAAGGCCGAGCCAACACCTGACTCGGTCGAGTTAGAACTCTGCGACACCGAGTCTAAAGCTAACAAAGTTTCGAAGTGGTCCAGCGATCTGACTCGGTCCGAGTCAAGTACTGACTCGGTCGAATCAGAATACAGAAGCTCGAATTTCTCCTCGGTTTCATCGTCTAACGCCTGTGTGAGCTCCCGAATATCCTCCCAATTGCTGTATATACTCGCATCTAATGCCAGGAGGGATATTTCAAGTGGATCAATGTCTCGGAACTGATCAAAGACCTCCTGCGTCAAGATCTCGTGTACATCAACATAACACGCTAAATCGGTAGTGGATGGCTGCTTCATATTATGATCTAAGGTGAACTCAACAGTCTCGTCAACTATCTTCATGGTAAGACGACCAGCTCGGACGTGTACAACCGCATCAGCCGTGTTCAGAAACGGTCGACCAAAAATAATCGGTATCTTCGAGTCTTCATCCATGTCTAAGACAACAAAATCAACGGGGACATAATAATCTCCGACTTTCAAAGGAACGTCCTCGAGAATACCTGCGGGATACTTAACAGATCGATCCGCTAACTGTAGCGCCATCCGTGTCGGCTTAAGCTCACCAATATTAAGCTTCTTGTAAATAGACAACGGTAGTAAACTGACGCTAGCACCAAGGTCGCACAATGCACGGTCTATCGCAATGTTTCCGATTTTGCAGGGAATCGAAAAACTACCAGGATCTGATCTCTTCCGTGGCAACTCATGCTATAGAATCGCAGCATTCACCTCTGTGCTCAAGGCTACTGTCTCCTTCCCAATTACCCTCTTCTTGGTCAAGATATCTTTCAGAAACTTCGAATAAGAGGGTATCTGCAGCATAGCCTCATAGAACGGTATAGTAACCTCCAGCTTCTGAAGCATATCAGCAAATCTCGAGAACTGTGTATCCTCAACATGCTTCTTCAATCGAGAAGGAAAAGGAACGGGTGGTACCTTAGGTGGAGGAGCGACGTATGGCGTTTCGCCTTCCTCTGCATTCACCCGAGGTGTCTCATCTGCTATACCTTTTCTATGCCTTTTCCTTTCTCTTCGGCAGTGTATCTAGACGTCGTCCCTTTTTCCGTAGGGACTGTCTCTGGCAGATTCTTTCCACTCCTCAACTCAACAGCGTTTATATGCTCTCATGGATTTGGCTCGGGCTTCCCAGGAAATGTGCCATGCTGCCTAGAGGGTTGTGATGCAAGCTGTGCGATCTGTGTATCCACTAGCTTCATATGTGCATCCATCCCGTCAAGCCTCCTCTCAAAGGTATCCTGCCTTGCCCTTATGCTCTGTACCTCGGTTTTCAGCTCCGTAAATGATGTCTTCTGATCGAGCATTAGTTGGGCAAGCATCGTCTTGATGTCTGCTTCTTCATTCTTTGCCGGTGGAGGAGCTCGGTAACCCTGATTCTGTTGCCCGTATCCTGGATTCTGTTGTGCATATCCCTGATTCTGCCCCTGAAAACGTGACTGAGTGAAGCCCGGGGGATTCTGAGGGATTCTGGAAACGCCCTGTTGCTATGCATTCAATGCTCCGCTCAGGTTTCCGTAGGAGAAACCAGGATGGTTCCTAGGCGCGTTCGGGTTGTAGAGATTGGAAGGATTCTGGTACTGATTCCTTCTACGTAGTTGACATCCTCAACCGGTTCTCCCTCTGATGTGGCCTGATCAACCAGAAACATGCCAGGCTGGACTTTCTGCGAGATAGGCGTACTCTTGAGTCCCATGTGCTGCTTAATTGCCGATAAATCTAACATGACCGCTTTCAAAGCAGCGGACTCACCCAAATCTATCCGTCCTGTAGAGCGTCTGATGCTATCTCCTGGCATCCCTCTTGCCTTGGCCATCTTTGCAATCTGCATCTCTAGGGTGTCAAATGGAATGTCGTATACACTCCCTCCACAAGCTGCATCCATCCATGCTCTAGTATCATCTCTCAGTCCGTGGATGAATGTGGAAAGCAGCAGTCGCTTATCCATGCCGTGGTGTGGACAAAGGCGTTGGTAGCCTTTGAATCTTTCCCATGCGTCGTATAGACTCTCATCACTCTCTTGAGTGAAGCTGTGTATGGCTCTCTGTGCAGCTCGGGTCTTCTCTAGGGAGTAGTATTTCGCCATGAATTGCTCCTCTAGCTCCTCCCATGTCGTAATCGAATTTGGCTCAAGAGTGTAGAGCCAATCTCTTGCCCGACCCATCAGTGAAAAAGGAAAGGCCTCCAAGTATACATCTTCAATCGTCATCCCTCGTGCCTTTCTGACTGATCTGCACAACATCTTGAACTGAGTCAAGTGAGCAATGGGATCCTCTGTAGGCCGCCCTCTAAAACTCGCCTGACTGAACATCGTGATGCACTGTGGCGGTAGCTCAAAGCTGTCTATGGGCGGACGGTTGATGCATGATAGGAGTTGGGTGTGCTTCGGTGCAATGTAAGAACCCAAAGTCTCCTCTGCAACGTAGGTAGCTTCGCCCTCGGTCTGCTGATCATAGAGCGGATTCATGTGCTCTTGATTCTCTTGATGCTCCTCATCATGAACCGCATGGTCATGTTGATGGTCGTGCGAACTACTCGACCTCGACATAGCTTCTCTTCTCTGCTGCTTTCGGATGTCTCTCAAGGTACGCTCAATCTCTGGATCGTAGACTAGGTCTTCTTTCCGAGTAGAGCTCCGTGTCATGCACTAGAATCCTGCAAATCGCAAAGAAAAAGAAGAACTCGAAACCAAGTGAAGCCGCAAAAACCAAAGAAAGAAAAAAAAAAGAAAACGAAAACAAGCTAAGATCTAGAATCAATAAAGACCTAGAAATAGGCTAACCAGTCCCCGGCAACGGCGCCAAAAAACTTGATACGTGTGTACCGAGTCTAAAATCTATAACCCGATTCACAACTCACCGCAAGGATACGGATCGTCGTAACACGGGGTCGAACGCAAGGACCGGTTGCTAAATCTAAACCCTATTCGAAACTAAATCAAAGCAAGCAAGTGAAAGTAATGGTGAAAGTATGTGGAATCTAAAATAACTAAAATAGGAAAGCAAATAAAAACGTGTAACTATCAAGCAAAGATGACCGTGGGTGTCGGGACCGTATTCGCGTGTATGGGTACATGCTAAGCATGCGAGAATCACGATATTGAATCTGTATTCGGGAATCGTCAAGCAACAAAAATAGAGAAATCACCTCCCGGCATATAACTCACTATCTAAAGTTCTCTAAATCCATATCCCTATGTGATTTATCAAACTAGATGCATGAAGAACACTATCATCAATCCTAGATCGATCAAACCATATTCCTATGTGAATAATACGATCTATTCTATCGATTTCGATCCGAAACTAAACTCATATTTCTATGTAGTTCAGAATCTGAAACAACTGGCCAAGGGGTCAACAAACACCAATCGAATAAAGCACCGATAAAACCGAAACAAATCAAAATCGCAACCAAGTTAGGGTTCAAACATACCCAAAACACAAACGAATCCCTAACCCACAGCCGTGGATCTACTCACGGTTCATAGAAAACAATAGAAAGAACAGAGAAGAAGAGATAAAAGAGAGGAAAGAAA
>NW_010967966.1:455384-468098 GCF_000463585.1 Tarenaya hassleriana | reverse complement strand
TTCTTCTTCCCGAAATCCCGTAAAACTCCTATTTCTCTACACAAGCTCTCCAAAGTCTGTATAAAGTCTGTCCCCCTCTCCATGACGTCTGTAGAGTCTTTTTATAAACCCTAGGCGGCGCTCCCGAAGTCCTACTCCCGTTCCAACTCTGAAAATACGAATCTGGGCTTTTTCTGGGTTCTGACTCGGACCGAGTCAGTACTCTGACTCGACCGAGTCAAAACGGGACTATTAAAAATTCGGCCCAGCCCATTCTTCTGACTCGGGGTGTCTGACTCGGGGTGTCTGACTCGGGCCTTCTGACTCGGTGTGTCTGACTCGGGCCGAGTCAAGGCGGGAAATTCTTGACTCTTTCATCCTTTTAGCTCCAGATTGCTCCCGTCTTGCTCCAAATCGCATCCGAGACCTGTAATCCTATGAAAACACAACCAAACCGAGTTTCTGGCCTAACACGCCTATAATGCCTACAAATGAACATGATCCTCATATAAATCCTATAAAAACATCCAGGAAATATAGAGAGAATTAGGAGTTATCAAGTAACCGTAAGGTTTTCTCAACCCGTGATAGCCGAATCACTCAAGACTACCACGTGCATCATCGGCTCTAAACTCTGCCCATAGGCGATCAATCACAATCATGTCTCCTCAATATGATATCCGACCCGGGTCAAAAATCATAAAGACGAGATCTTCAAACAATGCAACCATCGATATACCAATCCAACACCCGACTACAATCATACGCTTGACAATACTCCGGCCTTCCGAAGTAATGTCTCACGCCATGCCAGCTACCCGGTTCCCCAATCACAAGCATTCATACGAAATCGCATTTCAGTCATGCATACACGCGTCTTTACTTATTATTCTGGTATTCTGATTCATTTACGTTCATTTTATTCTTTTATCCTTCGAATCGATCAAATTGGGTTCCTACCATTACGGATTACCAATTCAGTAAGTTCCGAAGGTTTTACTTACCGTGGAATGGTGATAACTCCTATTTTTCTCTATATTTTTATGAGAGTTTGTCTAGGTTTTACAGGATAATCACATGCATTTATAGGCATTCCAGGCGTGTTAGGACACAAAACCCGGTTGTGCCTTAGTTTTGCAGAGTTACAGGTTTCAAAGATGATTGGATGCGAAAAGGAACGTTTTTGGAGCGTTAGAGATAAGTCCGGATGAGGTACTCGTGCTTCGAGATCAATAACTTTCTCTACAGAAGTCCAAATCAGACGAGACTTGCACCATTGGAAAGATCCTTTCAAGAGCTTCGCGGATACCAAAATCATGCAAATCCAATATCGGAGCTGAAAGTTATGAACAAAATCGCGAAACCTGAGAAATCTGCCAGAAAGTGAAACCGGTCTGGTTCCAAATGGAACCGGCCGGTTCAAGAGGTCCGAGCTCACATATTTTGGTCTGGTTCAAGTGTCCAGAAGGCCAAGAAACAGAAGGTGGAACCGGACCCGACGGAGAAAAACCCTAATTTGCGATTTTTAGAGTCCTAAAGGGAAAAAAACTCTTGGGAGCCACCCTATGGTTATAAAAAAGGCCTAGCCACATCCTAGAACCAGAAAGAGCCTTAGAGAACACTTAGATACAGACTTTTGGAGAGCTTTTGGGGAGAGAAGAATAGAAGTTCACGAGATTTCGAGAAGAAGAAGGAAGATTCGATCGTGGAGACTGCACATCTACATGAGCTTTTCTCTCCTCTCTTTTATCTCTTTTCTTTTGAGCTTTTTGTTGTCTGGTCCCTTCGGTCTGGAAGAATTTTGTTTCACTGTCATCAAACCTATTAAACAACTCATTTATCTTTGTATCTTAGCACCAAACAAAAATGAAATTATTCTCTGCCTAATCATTAATAATCATTAATGAAGGTGTGGAACGGACGGTCCGAGGGTTGTGGAACGGACAGTCCACACCCAGACCGGACGGTCTGGACTTCGTCCTCTTCCCCGAGACCCTGCAAGACCTAGAACGGATGGTCTACTAGCAGACCGTCGGGTCTAGTGCTCCGAAAAATCTTGAGTTCCATGTTTTTACACCAAATTCAACGAACTATAGCTCAAAACAACCTGGAGAACATCAGGAACTCAAATCTAAGCTCAAACAT
Organism: Tarenaya hassleriana; assembly: GCF_000463585.1. Taxonomy (NCBI): domain Eukaryota; kingdom Viridiplantae; phylum Streptophyta; class Magnoliopsida; order Brassicales; family Cleomaceae; genus Tarenaya; species Tarenaya hassleriana. Next base: position 465,974 of record NW_010967966.1, on the reverse strand, counting down.
GCATGATTCGCACTCAAATCACACAAATCTCCATTTTCAATTTAATTATCATTTTCGAATTTAATCTGAAATACTCATCTAAGTTGAATTTGAGTTGTGGGTTTTGTTGGGAATGTTTACTAGAGTTGATTCCTGTATTTACTTGTCGATTTCGACCAGAATTGAAGCTTCAATCGAAGCTTGAAGGTTTCGGAAATTTTGAGAGAGTTTGCGAGAGTGAGAGAGTGAAGTGAGAGGGAAATGACAGAAGAATGGGCGGACTTAGGCGAATTTCGCGTCTCCCACGGAAGCAGGAGGTGTCCCGGAGCAAGCAGGAGATGTCACACGCCGGAGAACAACCGAAATTACGGTCATGACTTAGCAGGAAAAGGCGGCATGAGATCTGGGTTCCGCGTCGTCAGAACGGACGGTCTGGCAAGGCGAAACGGACTGTGACACCTGAATCCCGCATCCCGTGAAGAGGATATGCCACATGGACGAAAACCAATAAAACATAATAAAACCAAAAGTACGGAAATTTAAAATCGTTTTTAAATACAAACACGCAGCGGAATAAGATCATCACACGTTTCTCAAAAACAACACTTGTCCAAACACACAATTAAACACAACCGTTTCCACAAACCAAAACGTACAAAATAAGATTATTTATCCGTACACAAATGATGCCTTCACAAGTCGTCGCCGTCCAAAGTGCGCTACTCGTGCTCCTCGGGATCTGAAAAAATTCAACAACGGAGGGCTAAGCAAAAAGCTTAGTGAGCAGCTCGGGTTGAGCCCGGAGAGCCCATTCTCATGGAGAACGGTGTCAACTAATCTCTCAATACAAGAATTTCCTTTTTACCCATTTAACTTTTTCTCATTAATCTTTTCTAATACATTATCATTATTCCATACATTTTCGATACCTGATAGTACTGACTCAAGTCGTCCACCGGCACTATCAGGTACCATTCCTCTCGGTATCATCTAGTACTGACTCAATTCGTCTACCGGTACTAGACTTTACCCTGCTTCTCTATAATAGTACTGACTCCACTTCGTCAACCGGTACTATTATAGAGACGACCACTCAGATTCACCAGTACTGACTCCACGCCGTCAACCGATACTGGCTTCACTACACATTTCCTTAACGGTACTGACTCCACTTCGTCGACCGGTACCGTTATGGAAACGTCCACCCAACTACACCAGTATTGACTCCACATCGTCAATCGGTACTGGTATTACATTTCGGTAATAGTACTGACTCCAAGTTCGTCAACCGGTACTAATATCGAAACCACACATCCTCCAGTGCTGACTCCAAGTTCGTCAACCGGCACTGGTCCCATATCCACACATCCCCGTACTAGTACTGACTCACGCCGTCAACCGGTACTAAGTACGGGGTTCATTAGTCATTCAATCACATGCATCCTTATTACTATTTCCGAGTTTTTCCCTTGGATTAATCCTAGATACTCACCAAGGCTTTTGCTTTAATTATCCCATCTTTTATTCTTCCATATTTGTATAATCATTTAACATACTTGTGTTCTCATTTTTCATTTGATCACCTCTTAATTCCTTTAACATACTTGTGTTCTCATTTTTCATTTGAGATTTTTCCCTTTTTATTTTGGCTTGGACCGGTCGGTCTACGAGTAGACCGTCCGGTCTACACGTTCTGATCATCTCGTTTAACTTTTTATGTGCAAGACCGATCGGTCTTGAGGTAGACCGATCGGTCTTGAGGTAGACCGATCGGTCTACACCTTTTTTTTCCGGTTTTTTTTTTCTGGACCGGTCTGATTCCCTTGAAAATCTCGTCTAGACCGATCGGTCTATGTATGTAGACCGATCGGTCTACATTTATCTCAGACCATTCTTATGCCGTTGGCCCAGACCGTTCGGTCTAGACCTAGACCGATCGGTCTGGGTCCTGAACTTCGTCTTCTCCGCGAGATCTAACCCGATTTCCGCCAATTTTTACCCAATTTTGGTCCGATTTCGAATCCGATTGCTACCCAATCATTATTTATCATTCCTAAATCCTTAACTCTTGTAGAAACACTAATCTACACCATTATTCATGAGAATCAGATCTCACAAACACAACTCAAACCACTCACCTCGGATTCAAGTGCTGTGCATTTTTGTCCGAGCTCGTGTGTGTTCTTCAAGTCGTCTTTGGTCGTGAAACTTTCTAGGAACCTCCTAGGTGTAACGATCCGAGGCTGCTACGAAATGATAGAGCTATCCCCACACACCAACACGGGACCTTTTAGCATGTTTTGTCCTCACTCGCACACATCCCGGAAAATACTTCCCAGGAGGTCACATATCCTAAGATTACTCCAAGGCCAGCACGCTTAACTTTGGAGTTCTCTCGAGATGGGCAACCGAAAAGGTAGATGCATCTTGTTGGTATGAGTAGCTCAACTAATTCCTTTAAGTTATCTTAGACTATGTAGTCTCATACCTACACAGCCCTCGGATCCCTCTCATTCCGGTGTGTCTGCTTCATCTTTGTACCCCCTACCCAGAAGCTCATCAGGAACCGCCCATTGTCCATGCCTCTCGCACCGGCGATCACTCCCCGCCCTCCTATGGTATTCTGGGCTGTCACACTAGGGATGTCCTTCTTTGATTTCCCGAACTTGTTTCGCCTCAAATCTCCCTGAATCTCTCTATTTTTCTCTGTCTTCGAAGAACAGGTTCTGGGTTGCAGAATGGTGATCTTCACCTGTTGGAGCCGGTTAAATCGACCTCTAACACCGCCATAGGAGCTAGGGAGAGGGTAGGAGGGCCAGAGGGTGTCGTCCACTGCGTCTGGGTGGCGTTCGTTTACGCGTGGGGTCGGTGTGTCGCGAGAAAATCGCGGCCGAAAATGGAAGAAAGTTAGAATTTTTGGCGACTTTTTCCCCAACTCTCAGACCGTCCGGTCTAGCTGTCGAACCGTCCGGTTTGGCTCGTGAACGTGCAAATCGATCGGTCTGCACTCTAGACCGCTCGGTCTAGACCTGATTTTTCGTCTTTTCTTCGTTTTTCCCTGGACCGATCGGTCTAGACCCATTTTTCATTCGTTTTTCGACGGTTTCGACGCGTTTTAGCCCCACTTGTCCTCTGATTCGATATTTATGCCAATCATCTTATATTTTAGGGTTGTTTTACCCTATTTTATTCCAGAAATTTAATTAAATAATTTTACTCGGGAATCGGAGTATTACACGGACGGTCTTCGTTATGCAGACCAGACGGTCTGCTACCCAGATCGAACGTTCTGGTCCATTTTCGTCCGTTTTTCTCGCTCGGTTCGGTCCAATCCTTCGGTTTAACTTGGTTTAGGTTTGGTTCAATATGCTAGGGCCATTTTTAAGCTTATATGAGGTCTCCTAAAGTTCGGTACGGATAACGAATTCATGGGTTATCACACACCACACTCCCTCTGAGTGTTAGTCCCCTATGACACGAAATCTACTGATTCAACACATAATCCGTGTGAATCTCCATTCTCATGTTCCAAGGCTCGTTCAAATTAATATTGAGAACTCTCCTTCAGAATAATCTCACTCACCAGAAATAAACTCGTAAAGAATAAATAACCTTGATACTCTCGGAATGGATATCTCTTTTTCTGTACTTCCTTTGTTCCTTTTGTCGTCCTTATATAGTCTTTTCTTTCGGCTCCAACTTCTTGTTGATTTGTTTCTATCTTTTTCCTCAAGGTTGTTATCCAAACTTTATCTTCAAGATTTTATCTTTATCTTTTCCACAAAATCAGTTTCGGCATAACCAAATTTGAAAACAAAAGAAAGCATAACTGGAGAGATACCTCCCAAAAGATTTTCAGCCAAAACAAAGAATTCCCTGGAAAAAAAAAACAAGGGGATAAAAAATTTAAAAAAAAAAACAACGGAAGGGTTTATTAAATTATTAGCACGAACACGTAGCTATCCCTCGCACAACCTACAAAAGGATTCAAAACAACTGTAATGATTTACAGGGTTTTAATCGAGCTCAGTTTCCTCTGCAAACAGATTTCATCCGAGAATGCAAAGAATATTTTCTTCAACAACAAAATTTCTCCTTACGTCAACCATTTCTCTTACACACAGTTACAATCTAGAACATGATATCACCCGCCATGTCGCACCACACCATAAAACCAGCAAAACAGGAACATGAATGCAAATTGTCCATCGTAATTTCATCACCAACCAAAAAGTTTACTGAATTTGGATTCGATTGAAAAAACTAAAATCTAATCACTAATTTCATATTCCCAATTGTAACCACGACAATTATTTGCATATCTCACTAAAGAAACATACAAACCAAATTTGCAAGAAACATGTACGAAGGTTAGAAAGGAACGAGAATCATCAAGAATCAATAGGAAAACATCGAAGAGCATAAGGCTTACCTCACCAGATCAGTATTGGTGCCACTGGAGTTCGCCGGAGTCCGATTTCAGTTCTGTGAACTGTGAAGAAGAACAAGAAAATTGTTTCGCAGGTGGGGAAGATGGAAGCGAGAAAGGCAATTTGGGTCACAGGCTCATTTATTAATGGGTCTGGTATGCATCGTATTTATTGGAGAAAATTGATAACGAGGCCCGATTTTAGGACCCAATTAATATTGTACATAGTACATTCAGGATGAGAAGAAGAGAGAAGGATCCAAGGGGAATCGTTATCTTCATCATCGACACCAGAATTACAGAGGGAATTGTGGAGAAAACCTGATCCCTCAAGTTTTGCGATCAGATCAGAAAAGCAATGAATAGGGAGGATTGTGTGGGTTGGGCTGCACGAGATTCATCCGGTCTTCTTTCTCCCTACTCATTCACTCGCAGGTCATTCACCTTCACATTATCCTTTTTTTTTTATCGATAATTTTATCCCATCACTGAACTTATGCTATAGCAAATTTAACCCAATTGTCTGTCCAGATCTGTTAATAACGATGATGTTTCTGTTGCAATTACCCACTGTGGAGTATGCTATGCTGATGTCATCTGGACCAGGAACAAGCATGGAGATTCTAAGTATCCATTGGTACCGGGGTAAGTAACTTCATCTATTACACGTATTTTCGTCTACGGAAACTGATAGAATGTCTGGTTCTCTTTCAAGGCATGAAATTGCTGGAATAGTCAAACAGGTCGGCTCCAATGTCCATCGATTCAAAGTAGGAGACCATGTTGGTGTGGGGACTTATGTCAACTCATGCAGGCAATGTGAGTATTGTAATGAAGGAGAGGAAGTTTCTTGCGTAGAGGGACGGGTTTTCACTTTCAATGCCATCGATGCTGATGGCTCTGTTACGAAAGGAGGTTATTCGAGCCACATCATCGTTCACGAGAGGTGTGTATGTGTGTGTATATATATATATTACCCGTTTGCTCTCTTCTTTCAAAACAGATTGATTAGTAGGAAGTCAATTTATCATCATTCAGTTTCTCCATCTCTCTTATTTCATATTTTCAGTCATTGTAAGCACGTGATCTCATGTCTCATCGCCCTTTTCCTGTTTCCTACACGCATCTTCAATAGGTACTGCTACAAGATACCCATGGACTACCCCTTGGCCTCAGCTGCGCCTTTACTTTGTGCTGGAATCACGGTTTATGCACCCATGATACGCCACCATATGAACCAACCTGGTAAATTACTTGGGGTCATCGGGCTTGGCGGTCTTGGCCACATGGCAGTTAAGTTTGGTAAGGCTTTTGGGCTGAATGTCACAGTTTTCAGCACGAGCCCGTCCAAGAAAGAGGAAGCTCTGAATCTGCTGGGAGCTGACAAATTCATCGTCTCATCTGACCAAGACCAGATGAAGGTATGCATGTGAATGAAAAATCCAAAAAACTTACTCGGGACATAAATTAATAGTATATGGGCAGACACAGGAGAAATCGTTGGACTTCATCATTGACACAGCATCCGGTGATCACCCGTTTGATCCATACATGTCGCTTTTGAAGATTGCTGGAATTTATGTCCTGGTTGGCTTCCCAAGTGAAATCAGAATCAGTCCTGCCAGCCTCAATCTTGGTATGTTTTCTGTAGTTGGTCAGGTAAGCAAAAACTAATGTTTTGGCACGTGTTAAAGCTCGTGTTAAAGCTCATGTTTCTGAGATTTGAACAGATAGGAGAATGCTTGCGGGCAGCTCAACTGGGGGTACCAAAGTGACTCAGGAAATGATAGATTTCTGCGCTGCTCAAAAGATTTATCCAAAGATAGAGTTAATTCCCATTCAGGAAATAAACAAAGCTCTGGAAAGGTTGGTAAAAAGGGACGTCAAGTACCGTTTCGTGATTGATATCGAGAGTTCTCTGAAATAGAAAAAAGAGATGTTTCCACAAGTACCTAATGTCCTCTGCTTCTGAACTCTTAACTCTGGAACTCTTCATGAAAAGGATCGATAGGAGTTTACATGTTTTGATTGGCATGTCTGCAAACTCTTAAGGCTAAGGAGTATGTTAGCATTACAGAAGGTGGTCAAGGCGAGAAGTTTGAAGAAGCTGAATATAAGATCGAAGGAAGTTTCTGAAGCAGTTATTTACAGTTTTCTTTCCTGTTTGTATTGAAGTTGTAACTACCTCCTCTCGATACTTTTCATTTCCGAAACAGAGTTCATAAGTCTCTTTTGCCAGAAACAGAACCAGTCCGAGAAAGAAACCAGGAACCAAAATATACATAAGCCTAATACGTATCAGAAATTCACAACATTTCACCAAAGACAACCCAAGAAGGACAGAACACGAAAAAAGAGGATTCGCAGATACATAGTATAATAGTTATGGGAGATTGACTTTGCCCTTGAGGCCATACATACGACCAGATGAATAGCATTTTTTTACGATAAAACCATGTCCTAGTGTGTGTGTAATCTGGGATAAATCTCGAAACTTTAAAATTAGACTTAAGGAATACATGTAGCACGCGCGCGTAAAGGTCTTCCTGAAGAGAAAGTGCTTGATATGCATTAGTTATCCGCTTATTTAGACAGACACGACAAGACAAAAGGGAAAACAGAGAGATAAAAACATGGGACGATGCATTTGTGGGCAGAGACATCAATCGGTGTGTTCAGAATCACGGCGGTTGTTTCTGGAGGCAACTTTTCCCTTCTTGGCCCTTGATTCCTTGGGCAAGAAAGGCTTCTCTGTATCGCCAGAGATGTCAAGATGAACGCCGGGATCGTGGGTCTCGTACTTGCCTCCCATCATAATTGAGTTGTTCACTGCTTGAAAGTTGCTGTTCACGAACGTGCTCAGGAAATCAAGATTGCCATCGCTGTCGCTGTCCCCTAATGCATCCCCATCGAGCTCCGTCTTCATGGTGGCTCCGATGTTGGAGCCAGAGAGTGTGATCACTCTCACGCCATGTTCGTCCTCATCCTCCAAGTGGCTGGAGCCGGGCTTGTCTGCCCCCATCTGAGTTAAAGCAGATATCATGTTTCTGAGTTCACGGTCAAATGGTTGTCGCTGCCTCTCTCCTTGGCCGCCTGAGTCGCTCAGCTTCATTCTTTTGTTATTTTTAGGAAAGACAAGCTGACTCTTTCCAATAGGAAAAAAAAAATCGGATTGAGAATGAGGAGAGGTGGAATGGGATTACATAAGTACATATAAATATAGCATACATGTAGAAGAAAGATATAAGCTAATGGTGCGTTGGAATAAAGGATGAGGGAATTAATTGCCTTCTGGTGCAATTAAAGCATCGGGGCTTGGTTGGATACTTGTCTAAGCCAAGGCAGAATTGCTTTCCAAAGGGTTCAAGAATCATTTTTTGTAATTCTCATAGCGTTCGAGTTCCCTAGACAAATAACTGGATTTGGAGGATCGATCCCAGCTATAGACAAGAACAACGAGAAAGAGTAACGGCTATAGCCATATAACTGGCGTGTTTATGATGTTTGTTGTTTAATGTGGAAGATTCTTATGTGTCAGGGATGTTTGAGTCCACTTTGGCTCAAATCTGATAGGTGAGCTAATGCTAGATGTGCTGATATCAAACACATTTAGTGTATCAGCGCTCCCAATTAACATAATTATTGGTAGGCTGTGTGTTTAGGATTTTGTCAGTGAGCATGTTTGGTTATACAGAGACCATATTTGGTCGTGCAGGAGTTATAAGTTATGAATCAGTGATCTATTTATGTACAATTAGATCCTTGGTGAAACGTAAAAACAATTTTTGCGGACGACTTAAACCTGACCAGTTTTTCAAAGCACGAGGCACTTAAACGTCCTGCAGTGTAAGGATAAAGATATTTCTTATCACTTTTGCATGATTAGTTTGTGAATTCCTTTTCCAATTGTGTGGGTTGAATAGAATGTTTGGTCAAAGGTTTCACAGAGCTAAGCCCATAGAAACAATAGGACAACACTGCGTGGCGCGGTAGTTGCGTGTCAAAGCAAGAAAAATTAAAGAGAAAGAAGCAAAGTGGTGACGGGAGGACGACATCCTTTTGGCATGACTGTTGGCTGGTCCCTAGGCCGATCATTGACATTGCAGGCCGGGACCGAGCCTACTTCAGATTCCACAAGGCAGCAAAGTTCGAGGTGCCGTTTCCGGGGGAAATTGGACAGTATGCGGGGCAGGATCGCAGCGGCTGCAAGAAATTCTAACGGCCCTAACAACTGTCCAAATTCCTGATGACGTGAAGGGACCAGACAAGCCGCTGTGGAAGCACAAAGATGGAGTGCATAAGGATTGGTTCTCCAATTCAAACATCTGGACACTACTTCGACAGCGGCATGCACATGGCATAAGATAGTATAATTTAAACATCATGTGCCACGTTTTTCTTTCTTGCTATGGGAAATTATGTTGTTGAGGTTGCCGACAAAGGATAGGCTAATACGATAGAGAATTTATGTAGGTCCACTCTCTGTGCTTTGCCAAAAGAATCCACAAACGCACCAACACATGTTTTTCGAGTGTGATTTCAGCTCAAGGCTATGGTTGACGATTGGGAACTTGATATAGCCTTCTCCTTCATTCAGTGTGTTCCAATGTAAGGAATGGATGACCGACAGTAGCAATGACATGAGTCATAGCAGGGCATTTCTAGGCTGTTTGATTTTACAGATTAGGGCGCACAAAATTTGGAAAGAGCGGAACAATATAGGACGGAGAGGAGCACGACGGACGTGATCCTACTGCGGATTGACCAAGTTTTGCGTAACATTCTAATCTCCATCACCATGGCCCAGAACAGTGGCGGCAAATCCACTCTACAAGACTGGTTTCTTTTGTGGGAAAGTATCCGAACGCATCATTGCTATGGCTAGTAACTCGCACACCACTTTCACATTTTGCTTGACATGGATATCCAATACAACTGTATGTTTTTGTAAAAATATTTTTATTCAATAGATAGATTCACCTTTCACCAAAAAAAATGGTGAAGAAGACGAACGGTGTTTTTTCGGCGACGTAGAAAGTGCAGGGTCTCCGAGATGCTCAAACCCTAAGAAAGTCCGAAGAGAAATGGAACAGGACAAACAGAGCGAGATGGGAGCGATGTCAATGGAGTCGCTTCCTCTGGGGTTCAGATTCAGACCCACCGACGTCATCCCTGAGGTTGACGTCAGCCTCAAGAACAAAATTTAAAAAAAAAAAATGGAAGTGGTCGATTCATCTCCTGTCCGCGATCTAATCTCAAGTCAAATAAAGGGCCTAGGTAATGTTAGTCCAACGTAAATGGGCTTGAAATAACGGGCCTTCCCTTCAGAGTTGTTCGGCTCTTCTTCTCCTCCTTCTGCCGGAAAGAGAGAAAAAAACAAAAACAGAAATGGAGGGCGTGGCGGAGGGCCTATGGGGGCTGGCGGATTACCACCAGAAGAAGGGTGATATTGGGAAATCCATAAAGTGCTTGGAAGCAATCTGCCAGAGCCAAGTTTCGTTCCTTCCTCTTGTGGAAGTGAAATCTCGGCTGCGAGTGTCTTCGCTTCTCCTCCGCTACAGTGACAACGTGAACCACGCCAAGTCCCATCTCGAGCGATGCCTTCTCCTCCTCAAGTCTATTCCTTCTTCCTTCGATCTCAAATTCAAGACTTACAGTTTGCTCAGCCATTGCTACCATCTCCTCGCCTCCTTCGCTCCTCAGCGCAATCTTCAAGAAATCTCCGGAAAGTGGGACCCGCTCTGTTGACAATTTTGACTGTTTCTTCTTTGACCTTTCGCCCCAACCAGCCTCCATTTTCTCCTCTTGATAATCATCCTGCTTCAGGCCAAAAATGGTACAAAAGTTTCACATGTTTCTCGGTTAGGCAAAGAAGGCTTCCCACAGCTTTCGGAGTACTATCCCTTCGATTATCATGGATAACTGCAGGGGCTTATTCTTCATATTCTCCGGTGTCTTGATGCTCTTTTCTCACCGGATCCATGTTTCTTTTGCAGCCGATACGATCTCTGCCTCTATAAAGAGATAGAAACCGATATTATAGAAAAAGTGAAATATTGACTCGTTATCTATAAAGAGAGATAGGAACCAATATTATAAAGTAAAGGAATATTGACCCGCTATCTATAAAGAGATAGGAACCAATATTATAAAAGTTTAAGAACTACAAGCAAAGATTTGCA